>NW_005356751.1:2219960-2223315 GCF_000412655.1 Myotis brandtii | reverse complement strand
GTGGGGGGGGGGGGGGTGAGGGGGTTATACCCTTTTCTTCTATTTGAAGTGGCATGAAAGTGGCCAATCTCCAGGTTACCAGGTGGATTGGGCAAGGGGTTCTCTGCTTTTTACAACTTTCCCTAGAGTTAGAGGAAAGGGTGGTGAAAGCAGTAGATTTAAAATCCCCATCTTCATGCCGTGAGCTGGAAGATGATGAGGGTGAAAAGAGGTAAATTAAAAATAATCTACCCAAAACAAACAAGCAAGCGCGCGCGCGCACACACACACACACACACACACACACCACCTTGGAGAGAAAATTTAAAAAAAAAATCTCCTTAGTTGCATTAATGTGATAATAATGACAACAATATTAATTGTTTTACAAATGCCTATGGGTTTACATTTTACAAAACACTGGGGCACATTATTTAGCAGTGTTCTTATGCCACATAATCCAATCAGGTGGTAATCAAAATAGCAGCTACACTTTATTGAATGACTATCAGGAATACTTTTCATGTGTTATTTAATCCTCACAGCCCCTTTTGGTACTATTGCTAACCCCCATTTTACAGAGGGGGAAACTGATGTTTGGAGAGGCTAAGTAACTTGCCCATCAGGTAGAGATTGAAATCTAGGTCTTTCTGATTCCACAATCCAGGCTCTTGACCTTAATAAGGCCCATTTTAGGGCAGGGCTTTTTCACAAGTTCAGGAAGGGCAGGGCACTGAGGAGGAAGGAGCCCTTATATGGTAACTCCCTATGAAATAGGTATGCTCGCACATGTGTGCGCGCACACACACACACACACACACGCACGCGCGCACACACACACGGATATCCAAGAGGTCCACTTGCTCTCCTGTCCATCTGAGTTAAAACCCATCCAGCTTGCACAGGTACAGGTCCACACTCCTTAGAGCAGTGGTTCTCAACCTTGGCTGCACATTAGAATCACCTGGAAATCTTTTTAAAATCCTGATTTCTGGGCCCCATCCTCCGGAAATTCTGTTTCTTTCTTATGGGGTGGGGCCATAACAAAGAAACAGAATTTCCGGAGGATGAGGCCCAGAAGTCAGGATTTTAAAAAGATTCCCAGGTGATTCTAATGTGCAGCCAAGGTTGAGAACCACTGCCTTAGAGGGACAAAGGTCAGGCCCTGTGGCTGACATACCTGTCATTTCACCTGTATCTGAAGCTGCAACAGAGTTTCCATTTGACAGGATGCAGCCACAGCAAGGTGGTGAATAACATCAAGCTTTGACGCTTTGTCTCAAAGAATACTTTAAGACTGAAAATAATGAGTGAGACAGAATGCCATTTAGCAGAGTGGCTCGTGGCATTCAAATAAATGTTCAACTTGTGGGATCCAAGCACATGGAGAGAGAAGTGACTGTAGAAAACAGTGAGGCACACACAAATGGTGACAGCTCACAAGAGCTGGCTGCCCTGCTCTTCATCTGGCCGCCTGACTTCAGTGGTGATGTTTGCTGTTAGCTGTGCAGATGCCTTCTGGCACGGACAAGAGCACATCATTTAGACACTCAGCGTTGGGCAAGGCTGGAGGGAGCAGCAGCAAGACGCTTAGGAATACCTTACTTGCCCCTTTCACCTAAGTACTAACTTTTCTAGCATGTCTCCCCGCCCCCGCCCCCCCAACCATCCTTCTCCTCCTCTCCCCATCAACCCAAAGGAGATCTCAGGGTGGGCCTGGAGAGCCTGTTAGTTCCTGGGATTTTGAGAAAGTAAAGTGTCAGTGTCACCCCCCCCCCCGCCCCCGCTTTCAATTTTGAAAATATACTTAGATACACACAAAACACCCACTGGATCTTTTAAATGATGTGAGAAGATCCACAAGTCACCTGTGAAATGAAATCTTAATGTTTCACAGCCACAGAAACATACAGGTAGGCAAAGGGCTCATGTTTATTAATTATACCTACACAAAGCAGGGAGCCCTGGCGCACACACACAGGAATCCTCACACACGGGCATCTTGGCGCTGCCACCTTTCCTTCCTGCAGCCTCTTCCCATCCACCTGAAGGTGTTGGCCACAGCCGTCCTGTGAGAGGCTGAGGGGTACGACCCAGTGGAAAATGACTCCGTCCGTGGCTACTCCCAGACTGTGAGATGTGGGCAAGCTATGACAGTCACCTGGCCAGGTGCTGTGCGGATGAAGGGGAATGATACATGCAGGGTCCTTGGCACAGGGCCTGGCGCGGTCCTGCCTGGTTCCAGAGCCTGCCTTCCCTACACCCACTCTCGGGCTGATGGTGCCCTCTTGTCACTTGGTCCCCATCCTTAGGACACTGGTCTGACATTGGGAAGAGTGGGGACTAGTCCGGGGCCTCGGGGCTACACCAGGGATTTTGAGCAGGTCACAGGTCTGCTGGGGAGGGCTGGCCTTCAGGGTCACACAGGGGGGCGCAGAAAGGGCATGTGCGTGGGTGTTGTTGTCTTCGGGGCCTGGACTCCAGGGCGGCGGCCGGAGCCAGCCAGTGGAGGTGGGCAGAGCCCAGCAGTAAGTCCACCCAAGGCTGTGGGTGGCTTCCTCCTGTTGCTCAGTATCAGGGAGAGGCGGGGGAGGACATTCATTTTTTCCCCAAGCATCCACCCATCGCTTCAATAACTATCGATTGTGAAAAGCCGGCGGCGCCTCTTTCCAGGCGAAGCCCGGCCCCGGCGCGGCCCCACCCCCCTGCGTCTGTGTTCCGGGACCCTCCGCGGGACCTCCTGCGCGCGTGCGGGACAGGCGGTTGGGCTAACGCTTCTGCATGGGCTGGTCTAGCGAAACCGCAGCCACCAGCTGTGGTTTGACCCCTGCCCGTCCACCCGCGGGGTATTTCTTCCCCGAGTCCCCAGTCATATCCTCGCCCCGGGTCACCTGCTCCGCAGCGGCCGCGTCGCCCCGGATTCGAGGACGGGGCCAAGAGCTCGGAAAGTTATTTCAGAGGCAGATGTGTTGCAACCCTCACCGTAGCAAACTACAGGTCTGGGATTTCCCAAACCCTTCCCCACCCGCGTCAGCTCCGGAGACCCGAGCGCGCTGCGGGAGCCCTGCTGCGCCGAGAGCTACACGCAGATGCACCTCCTTTGCCTCCTAAAGAAAAGCCCTAGCAAACTCCCAGCGCGGAGCAATTGCCAGTCCCTGCCTGGAAGGGACCCAGCTGCTGGGGATTGGCCTCCCGCCTGGCAGCTCGGAGAAACACTCGCGATTTCCTGCCCCGGCCTCTCCTTTCCCGGTCCCAGCCCTCCCGGCCGGGCTGCCGCGACCACTCAGTACCTGCGGCGGTCGTGGGCTCGCCCTCACTTTGCTCGCCAGAATCCGAATCCATGCTGCGGGCTGCCGGCTGGGCCTCCCCCGCCTCC
>NW_005356751.1:2168265-2219675 GCF_000412655.1 Myotis brandtii | reverse complement strand
TCCTACCGGCGCCCGGCGCCCGGACTCGGGGAGCGCGGGGAAGTGGCGCGGTGGGCGAGGCCGGTCCCTTTTTCTTGGGTGTGGCCAAGTTTGGAGGATTCTTAGGTGAAAAGGTGCCAAATAGGAAAATGTGAAGTTCCGTGTGAGAGGGAGTCGGGGCGCTCCGGTTCGATGCGACTCCGCCGCTTACAGACCTTGGGCGAGTGACTCAACTTAGGTCTTTTTCCTCACTTGGGAGATGGGAAAGAGGAGAGTTTCCTTTTGTCCGGAATGTTTTGGGGGAGTAAATAGGATAATGCAAGCGAGGGTTCCAGGGAAGTAAACGACGCCCGGCAGGTAAAGCGAACTCCCCAGGCGTGCGCAGGGCAGGGTGGACCAGCCCAAGGGGCGCCGGTTCCCAGCGCTGGGAGCCCTGGGTCACATCAAAGGCAGGACCCACCCTGCCAGTCTCCAGGGGCAAGAATTGATTTTAAAACCTTTGCTTTGTCTTTAACACAGCGTGCTAAACTTCCTCAATACTCCCTCTTTCCACTTTCTTAAAAAAGGCATTTGTAAATTTATTCAGTAAGTAAGAGACTAAGGGAAAAAACACAGGGAGCCTCAGGAGATTGTTGTTAATTGTTGACTATCCACACAGTCTTACTGTCTCCCTGAATTATCAGCTCCAGCAACTGTGTAACACTTCATATGAAGTGTAGGCAGAGAGTACAGACTAACTTGACTGACCGAGCAAAATGAAATCAGGAAGAGCAGTCTACTAAAAAGCGCCATTTATTTATTTATTTTTAAAAATATATTTCTTTATTGATTTCAGGGAGAAAGGGAGGGGAGAGAGATAGAAACATCAATGATGAGAGAGAATCATTGATTGGCTGCATCCTGCTTGCCCCCCATTGGGGATTGAGCCCGCAACCCACGCTTACATGTGCCCTTGGCCGGAATTGAACCCGGGACCCTCCAGTCCGCAAGCTGATGCTTTATCCACGGAGCCAAGCTGGCTAGGGCAAAAAGTGCCATTTTTTGAGTGTTTCCTAAGCGCACTCCTACAATGATCCAAGGAAAATTTTAGGTGAAGCCATTTGAAAATGCTTTGTTGGAGGTCAAAACTAGTTTCAAGTTGGCAAGTTTATAGAATTCAATCTATACTGTTATCTCCATTTTATAGATGTGGAAACGGAGTCTCCTGTTCCAGTAGATGACTTTCCTGTGGTCTCAGGTTCAGTAAGTGGGTGAGCAGGGACTTGAAGTCAGGGCTATGCGATGTCCAGGACAGCTCCTTAGGGTACAGTGTCACAGGTGGGTTTGACCTCTCTGTTACCTGGGGGCTGCTTCCTTTAGTCAGATATGGGCTTTGCAGATTGCAAATACAGCGCTACCTTGTGTTCTCAGAAGATGTGTTCTGGGTGACCAAACACACGGACTTTGATAAAGTTACATGGATTTCGATGGAGGGGTGGGAAGAGCCCCACCCTAAATGTGTGGTCTTGGGCACATGGCATAACCTTCCTCAGTTTCCTCCTGTGTTGGCATCTCCTTCATAGAGTGGTTGTAAGGGAGTAAATGAAACAATGACTGTGGAAGCTCTTACCCAATGCCTGGCACACAGCTTATGTCTGATAAGTGGAAAGAACATTCATTCTTAGATCTAATCGATCCCGTTTAGAAAAACAAATATTTAAAATCACATTTTTAAGTGACAAGAAAAAATTCATAGCAACATTTGGATAAAAGTTGATACTCAAAAACCAAATAGCTGGGGTCATTTTAAAAGTTTGCCATCAGAGCTTTGCAGTCTTAAGGCAAAACAACCACGATAGCATCAGAGAACAGAGCATATTGGATGGCAAAGGCATCCAGCTTCCTCTAAATACCTCCAAAACACCTCTGCTCACAGCAATAAAGGAAACAGGGAAGCTCACTGCTGGAACTCGGTCAATAGTAAGCAAAGCACCAGGAGCACACGCTTACGATACACATGCCCATCAGTCATCAGATCTTCACTGAGTACCTAGTACTCTTCAGCCTAGAGATAAAATGGGGGTTGGGGGACTGCTGGTCAAAGTGATCCTGAAAAGTCTATGAGGTGAGTTTTCAATAAGTAGCAATCATCCATTTACCTGTTCCTATATTCAGTCACAGTGTATTTCTGCACAGGAGGCAGACATAGAATGAAAAATTGAATGTGGAATTAAACAATGGAGAAGAGAGATCCAAACTAAATAAGGTCCCCATTCCAATTTCCGATGATATGCAATCTGTTGTCATGGGATAGCAAGACAAAAGGAAATGACTGCTGGCATGCATGTGTGTTTAATGAGGAACATTAGTAGAACATACCTTATCTGTCCTCTCCCAGTGTGGAAAAATCTGTATAAGAGAAGGAAGTCCTTAAAATAGTATCCCACGACCATCACCCCCATGAAAACAGTGAAATCTGTGGTGGCGAAGCTCCTTTACAAACCAATCCTAGTATATTTCTTTAAAAAAAGGAAAGAGAGAAAAAGCTCTTAGAAAAGAGGAAAGGGTTTCCGTAGTTCCTCTGTATATTTTTAGAAGAATGGCATCACTTTGCCGACTTGAATCTAGCGTCTGAGGGTTATAAACCACTTTCCTCAGTGTTTCCACTACATCTCTGCAGCCTGGCTGCTCTTCAGACACGAGTTTCTAACTCTTATTGGTCATTTCTTAGCTTCAGCCAAACGAAACTGTTGGCTTTTTAAGGAACTTGCCTCTCTGGTGGGAAAAGCATATCTATTTGTAAGGTGTCAAGAAACAGATAATAAAATAGATCCATTTTTGCCAGCACAATAATACTTCTTCAATCTGAGCCAGGGCTATGACTCATCTGCCTGTCTCCTCTTGTGGGATGGGAAGGGAGCTGTCTCCAGACCTTCGGCAGGCAGCTGGGAGGAGCGAGGGAGGTTCCTCTCACCAGCTAGGGCTGCTGCTCTGCTTTAAAAACCCACATGGCTCCGGAACTGCGTTTCTCTGGGCTGAAGTGGCCCTTGGCACTTCAGGATGAGAGGTTGGCCAAGACAACTCCATTTTTAATAACTTGTCTCAAGGTGGATGCTGGCACCAAGGAAGCTTCTGCCCAGAGCCAAGGCCGCCTCCGTGGGGCTCGAGGCAAGCTGGGCAGTGGGGTCTGAGCTGGCTTCTAACCATCTGACAGAACAAGGTGCCAGAAGGCAGCCTTTAAAGAGTGGGCTTTTTCTGTTGTTTTTTTTTCCGGCTAGCAAAAATAAGTTTTATTGCCCCTGCCCCGATTTCCAATGCAATTCACACCACTGTAGAAAAATGAGAAAACACATATAAACAATGAAAAATAAAAATTTAAAATCCATTCATAATCCCACTGGCTACAATAACATACATATCTTTCAAAAAAAACTCTCTCTTTGTGGTGTATAGCATTCTACTTTTGTAACTTGCTTTTTCCTTTTAACAATATGTTGTGAACATTATTCCATCCACTCTCTGACAACATGGTTTTTAATATCTTCACAGTATTCTATTGTACACATGTATGGGTATACCATAATGTATTTAAACACTCCTCTTTTGTTGGGCATGTAGGCTGTTTCCAATTTTCTGTTAATAGAAGACAGCATCAGTGAACATCGTCATGTCTAAATCTGTGCACACATCTGCAATCACTATCTGTGAACCTTCACCAACCGCATTTGGTCTTGGGAGAGAGAAACAGGACAGAAAATTGTAGCTAACAAAGTAATCATTGTGAATATCCCGAGACTTTATGGTTATAAAGAATTTTTATGGACATGATCTCCTCTCAGCAGAGAGTGGGTTGTTTTAGTTTATTCTCGCCTTTATCGAGCATTGATTGAGCCCACAGGGGGTTTCTCGAGGATGAGGGGTGGAAAATTTCCTTCCACATTTTTATTGTGGGCGCTGTGTGCGCTGCACAGCCCCATCCGAGTCCAGACACCTTGTGGGAGGCTGGCAAATTGGGCATCAGGCTGTTCTCTCAGGTTCTTCGCTTCTGCCCTCCTTAACTGCCTCCTTAGCTGCCTGAGAAGCTAATGCAGTTATAGTGACTCTCAAGCACTGATTCAGAGGGAGAGGAAAATTGAGACGGAGGAAGGGAAAGAGGGAGAGAGAAGAACACTCTATGGCTCCAATCTCTGTTGTGCTCTGGCTCTGCTTCCTGTGGGGTTGTTTGTAAGCCTCTGAAACAGCAGCATTAGGATGACAGGTTCAGCCCTGCTGGAGGAATCCCTGGTTGCATATGGTGGCTGGTCCCACTGTGGCATTCGCTTTGGGGCTGCGACTACTGTATTGGAGCTGGTTTTACAAGGACCCACATGGCTCCTATGTGGGCACCCTAAGGGACTGTTTTAGCTGTGCCCATCTTCCCGGATCCTTACACAGCTCTGTTGCATGGAAAGGGTCACCATTATTCCTATTGGGGAGAAGTGGGAGTCAAGACCCAAGAGGCTTAAGCAGCCACTAGAGTCCCTAAAGTTTTTAGGAAGATAAGAGAGTATCCAAAGACTGGATAGGGGCAATATTGCCCTAGCTTTTAAAAGGAAGAAAGGAGTGGATTCCAGGAATAACATTGGTAGCATTTTTGTCACTCTCTAGCAAAACGTCTGTAGCAAACAGGTTTATAAACATTAAAAGAAGAAAATGGTGATCACCAGCAGCCAACATGGCTTCATTATCATGTCCCATTAAAATGACCGGGTAGCTTTCTGTAAATAGAGTCAATAGGTGTATAAATCAAGATAATTTTATTCAACTTCAATGCAGCAAGTATTAGAAGAGCACCCTCTGTGTTTCAGGTACAAAGTGAAGGGAAATGATTGTTGTACATAAAGCACTTGATGAATCTTACGTAATTCTCTTGCTGTTAGGTGGGTCTGGGACTGATTGAACAACCCTACCCAGGAAGCCTTGATTCATGATTCTTAGTTAATGTGGAGGGAAGTCTCCAAAGGAGTGACACAGAGCTCTATCCTTAGCTCTGGTCTATTTTATTTTTTAAAAAACCAGTATATAGAAAATTTAAAAAAAACACACAAAAAAAACCTCCAATGATTTAGAGGATGAATTTGGTTGTATTTATCACATGTGTAGATTACCCTGCTAGGACAGGTTAGGAAAGACTGGGGATTACTTGGAATTATATCAGGAAGACTAGAGGCCCGATGCATGAAGATTCATGCAAGAATGGGCCTTCCTTCCCCTGGCTGCCGTCACCACCTTCACTCTGGCCCAGAGCTGCCTTTCCGCTTTCCCATGCTGCCCAGAGGCCCAGAGCGGCTGGGGCAGTGCGGAACGCCTGTGTCATCGCCATGGTGACAACACAAGCATCCTGCACCATCCCCGGCCGCTCAGTGCCTGCGTATGCAAATTAACCCGCCATCTTTGTTGGGTTAATTTGCATACCCACTCCTGATTGGTTGGTGGGTGTTCCGAAGGTATGGTCAATTTGCATCTTTCTCTTTTATTAGTGTAGATATAATTACAAGGTCCTGGTTGTCCATAAACTCAACATGAGTCAACAGTGGGATAACAGTGCATTGCCACAAGAAGAGCAGGACTAATCCTTCTGTATTTGGGCTGGTATTATGGACATCTGGGGTCTCATGAACATCTGGTGACACATTTTTAAAAAAATATATTGGTTTCAGAGAGGAAGGGAGAGGGAGAAAGAGATAGAAACATTGATCAGCTGCCTCCTGCTGGGGGACTCCCATTGGGTACTGAGCCCGCAACCCGTGCATTGCCACAAGAAGAGCAGGACTAATCCTCCTGTATTTGGGCTGGTATTATGGACATCTGGGGTCTCATGAACATCTGGTGACACATTTTTTAAAAAAAATATTGATTTCAGAGAGGAAGGGAGAGGGAGGAAGAGATAGAAACATCATTGATCAGCTGCCTCCTGCATGCCCCGCATTGGGGACTGAGCCCACAACCCAGGGAATGTGCCCTTGACTAGAATCGAACCCAGGACCCTTCAGTCCACAGGCCAATGCTCTATCCACTGAGCTAAACCAGCTAGGGCTTGTGACACATTTTAAGGAGCCATACCAGGTTGCTCCTGAAAGAGTAGAACCAGAATAATGAAGGAGATTTGGAAAGCATTCTGTATGAGGAAGTTTGAGTGTCAGTCTGGGTAAGAAAGAAAACAAGGCATGACAGGATGGATGCCCTCCTGTGTGAAGACCTAGACTAGGCTGATGGACAACTAATGGATAGATGTTATAAGAAAGTAGAATTTGGATCTAGTGCCAGTCCAGGCCTGCTTGTCCTCAGATCCATTCCTTTCCCTTTCTCTGCTCTGTATGGAAGAGGTTTCCCTTTCTCTGCTCTGTATGGAAGAGGGCTGACCCCTGCAGGCTGCATTTGCCAAGCTCCTGGAAGCTGGCCTCTAGCTGGATCCAGCCAGTGTGAGACAATGACAGAAGATTGAAGAGCAGGGGAAAGAAGAGCAAGAATATTCTCCTCAATCCTCTATCCCTCAGATCCTGGCACCTCCGGCAATGGCTGCATCTCCTCCATGGCTTCAGCTCCCACCAGATGAACCCACTGTGGTTCCAGCATCCATCTGGTGACCACAGCCTCTGTGTTCCAGTCACAGTACCTCTTCCCTTTCATCCCTCCAGCCTGGGTGGCATTGGCCTTTTGCTGTTGCTAATAGGTTGCCACACTGTCTTCTGTTTGGCTTCTCAGATCTTCCATCACTTAGTTAATGTGGAGGGAAGTCTCCAAATGAGTGACACAGAGCTCTGTCCTTAGCTCTGGTCTATTTTATTTTTTTCTACAGCCAGTTCTCTTTATTACACTTTTGGAAAAATATAACTTCTGCTTTCCTAGTTGGACCTATTAGTACAGACACATAGAAAGAGGAAAGAGTATTTTAATGAGTACAGGTGGATGACTATATTGTGGGAGGCTGGAATCCATGATCTTTAGGATTCCTTTGGAAGTTGGGGCACATGCTCAAATCCTCAATGTGGCTGAGTTGGGACTAAACCTCAAGGTTCCTGACCCCTATGCCAATACTCTTTTCTCTCCTTCTGCATATATCTTTACTAACCATCCACCTGTGATTTGTCTTAATCACTCTTCTTATCTATGGAAGGGAAAAGTGAGTCTCCTATATAATTTTTCTTGTTTAATTCTCTTGGAATTATGTGACAACCCAGTTCAATAATGCTCACTTGCTAATTATTTTACAGAACAAATACTGCTTGCCAAGTGTTGAGTGGAACCTTTTTTCCTCTCTTCAAAGCATTTGCTACTTAGAAAAACTAAGTACATGTTCCTGTCTGGAACCTTCATTTACCTAAGTCTCTGATTTCATAACATCTATGTTGAGTTGAGGGCTGTAGAAGAGAAATGGGCTGTTCAAGTCTACCTAGTCTGACTCCACTTTAGATATAAAGAAGCGAATCCAGAAAGATGGAACAACTTGCCAAAAGTTAGGGGCAAAAGTGAGACTAGAACCTAGGTCTGCAGCTCTAGTTCAGGACAACCATCATACTGCCAGGCTCCTTCATGGACCCTTTACTCTGCTTCTGCCTTCTACTCCCAATATCTTTCCTCAATATAGATATTCCCCCTCCCCCCCCTCCTGCACACCAGTGTTCCAGTAACCCATTTCACCTAGAATGGAATTGTCAAAAGCAGGACTTGACCAATCTTTCTTTTCAATTTCTTCATCTCATGAACAACTTTCTTCTATTCCCTTCTCTTCCCTCACTCCCTCCCTCCCCTTCTCTTCTGGATTCTCAAACTTTCCATTCCTCTCTGCTCTCTAGCCAACAATTTCTTTCCCACCCAGTCTTCATTGGAATTGTTCTTTAATTGATCCCTCTCTTCTGTGTTCAAAGCTCATCTGACTAGTTGAAGCCATCAACACTTTCAAGGGAGGAATCTTTCATGCACTGCATCTGATTTCTAGTTGCCAAAAGCTTTTGCTCATTCTCTGATAAAAGCCATACATTAATGTCATCCCTGCGCCAATCTCTATTATTTCCCTGGTTTCTCCACTGTGGATGTAAGCATATAGCACCTCAAACAGTATGTATAGATGGGAAATCCTCTATAGAATATAAAATTTATTTTAGTTTAAACCATTAACACATATTGTCCCACGGGAGTTTCCAGTGCTTGAACAACGTTCTCCTTTGGCTGTCAGTATCAATCTTAGCTGGTTTTTAGATCTTTCCAAATTTGTTATCTAGACATTCGTAAGTGGTTATATTTATTGAAGCTCTTCTGGTTAACATCATTACAATACAATATTTTTCAGTCACAGTGACCCTGTTCAAATGAACAAATCCTCCCCCCAAATAGACACATTGACACCATATTTCCAGTTGGCTTAATTATATTCTTCTCTCCTTCCAAATCATGTGTTACTTTCTCCCAATGTGGATTTTGTCAGATCACATAGTTGGCAAGAAGCCATGAACTCAGTTCACCCTTCACATACTCATACTTTAATTTCTCTTGATGAAGTTGATAGGTCTAAGGATTGAGGATTGGATTTCTGGTTCAGAAATAAGTGTAGGGGACACCTTTTTCTTTCCTTAGCACAATGACATTGCTGCAAACAGAAATAGGGGTGACCCACAGGCAAGAGGACAGCTTTGGACATCATAACGCTGTCCTCTCTGAGATACAAAGTGGAGGGTGGGGCCAGGGCAACCCACACTCTCAGTTCCAAACAATCACATATTCCAAAGTCTCCATTGTGTCCCAGGGTGCCAGCAGCCTCCCAGTTCCTCAGGCTCATAGTCTTCAAATTAGTTCCCTAATTTCTGTCTTGTTCTTACTTTGGCATTCACAGTCTTATTAAGTTCTACTGCTATTTCTTTCACAAGTCTCTTGATTTTACCCCTTTCTTTTCATATCTACAGTCTCCCTCCACCCAGCTCTTCACTCATGTCTTTATTGCTGCAACAACACTTTCTCCATCCTTGCCCACATTCCACTACTCCCAAGCCAGAGCTCAAGGCCTCTCTCTTCATCTGAGAACTTGATGAAGTTCTGCTCTCCATGCATGGGAGAGCCCTGAATATGTATCAAAACAAAGAACTAGCCAGAGTCTAGGCAGTGATGGGTTTGTCCCACGTCCACCCCACTTCAGTCTCTGCTTGCTGCCTGCCTTGCTCCACATTTAATGTATCTGGCTCTCTGTTTGTGGCAGCCCCATCCCTGGTGTGTGGGCCCCTTGCCCCTCTTCCCCCCAGCCTCCCTATCTCCTCCCTGCCAGCCAGCGTGCTTTTCTGTGAAGACTCGAGGTTTGGACTCTCTGGCTTGGCCTCAGGCCCTTCTCCCAGAATTATCCTCATGGGAACTTTTGGTCAGTGTGCCATGGTGTCCCTGGAACCCACATCCTGTCCCTGGCATTGCCTCTGGACTACTGAGTGTTGGGTAATTTCTGCTGTGGTAGATTGAAGACACCTGGATTTTTATCCTGGTTGTTTATAAACTTGATGTGTGACTTCAATTAAGTCAGTGCTGCCTGTCCCAGGCCTTTTCAGATGCCCGTTTTGAGGACCTATAGTTTGCCATCTCTCATGAACATGAGAGTTTGAACATGCCCCCCTACTTCATTGCTAACATACTGACCAACTCCCCTTCCCCCCATGAGACAAGGGAGGGGATGAGTCCTGTAACCTGGTGTCCAGCATACCCAGGTCCCTGTGTATCTGCTGACTCAGTTTTCCCTTTGGCTGTGCCTCAGTGTGTAAACCAGTGTGGTTGGGCTTGGCCTCAGTTTCCCCACTTGCACTCATGTGTCCTCCTTGGGACAGTAGCCCCATCCCGAACACTGACTCTTTCTGAGGTCTGGCATCTCCTATTACTTGAGGCAACATGAACAGTCAGTTTTCATCTCCAGAGCATTTGCCTAAGACAACCTGCCATTTGTAGATTCTTACTTTGCTTTAAAAATTAATTTCATTGGGTATTTTTGAGTGGCCCAATGCAATTTTTTAAAAAAGTACTAGCTGTCTTACAACATCTTTTAAAAGAATATAACCCCAAACTGGGAGAAGTCAGAAATTAAAGGCCCATGAACCATCAAAAAAGATATCTTTGACTCAGAGGAGAGTCTCTTAGGCTCTCACTCATAATCTGGTTTTCTTTCTTTATCCCCAAATTCTGTCAGGTGTGCGGACGACAGGGAGGGATGGAGCAGGCACTCCAGGCAGCACCGGAGCCAGAGTGCAGGAGCTTCTGGCCTTGCCCACATCCCCTCAGCATTCATTTCCCCTATATCCTGCTGGCTTCCTACCGCAAAACCTGCAGACGCCTGGAAGTACCAGGGAGCTAAGGGGAGCAGCTCTCAAAGAATGATGGAGAGGCCCTGGCTGATGTGGCTCAGTTGGTTGAGCGTAGTCCCATGCATCAAGAGGTGGCCAGTTGGATCCCAGTCAGGGCACCTGCCCATGTTTCGGGCTCAATCCTCATTAGGGGGTGTGCAGGAGGCAGCCAATCAATGTTTTTTTCTCTCTCACTCCTCCTCCCGCTCTCTCTAAAATTAATAAAAACATATTTTTTAAAAAGAATGATTTGGGGGTATGCTCTAGGTTCCTGTTCCTCAAGTGGGACAGCTCTGCAGAGTCTTGTAGAGGCTCCAAGGAGCCCCAGCTGCCTCCAGGGGTAAGTTGCACCTGTAAGGAACGCACCTGTACAGGCTGCCTTCCCTCTCCTGTCACACTCTCAGCCCCTACTGTTGTTGGAATCACCTCCCAAACAGCAACTTGCCCTCAAATCCTTATCTCAGAGGCTGTGTCTGGGAACCAATCCTAAACCATGGCACAAGAACAAAAAGCTGAGACATGATGGAAAAAGAAAATAGAAGAACTTTGAAACAGCAGAGACAGAAACGAAAGTATTTGGGGCCCTGGGGTTTTAGCAAGAACCAGTGGGACTCAAGGGTCTGTGACCTAATCACTGAGGGCTGTCATCATGATCTGGGTATAATGTATACTCTTTAGGAGGCCTGGGGAATAAGTACCACATTTTAGAAAGGTTTTTGCCTGAAAGAGTGAAAATAGGTTGTGACGCTTAAAGGAATAATTCCTTAGCTATCTAGAAACTTGAGTTTCCTGCACAACCCTTTCCTTAATAGCCAGGATTTATTGGGTTTTCAATTGAACTAAAATCATTGACTTCAACCTTCAAAGTCCCTGGCTCCAACAGCTTGGCTCATTTAGATTTGTTTTCTTTGTGTTTTTCATCGTCTTTGATTTCATCCCTTCCTCTCCCCAGTTTGCATAATGGAGCTCTTTTGGAAAAAAAAAAAAAAGCCTTCCTTCTCACGGAAGCCCCTTTCCCACTTGACCACCTCAGTGGCCCTTGTTGTGCACCATTATCTCATTCTCCGGGTACAGGGATCGGCTCTGCATTCAGTATTCCGAAGGCCCGTACACTGAGATTTGTACTTCTGTTTTGTTTCCAATCCAAATTGATTATTTTTTCAGTTTTCATCCAGATGTTTGATATCATGTAAACACAGCTTGAAAGTGTCCCTGAACTGCTTACAGATGTACACCCATGAAATCCTTTCCAAATTATATATAATGATGATGCTCTGGGTCTATTTATATCCGTGTCACAGTCTCTGGCTTGAGTTTTAGCTACAAGTCTAAGTTAGAAAGAAAGTGGAAAACTCACATGTATGGGTGATTTGTCTATTTGATTCAAGACTCCAGATATTTGGAAATAGGAATTGACGTCATTTTCCCACTGAATGCTGGCTTGTCTATAACTATGGCGTTATGGACTGAATGTTTGTGTCCCCTGCAAACTCAACTGTTGAAGCCCTGCTCCTCAATGCAAAGGTGTTTGAAGAATGGGCCTTTGGGAGGTGATTAGGGTCAGATGAGGTCATGAGGGTGGAGCCCTTATGATGGTATTAGTGGCCTAATAAGAAGAGACACTAGAGAGCGAGCACACTGTGAGAAGCTGGCCATTTGCAGCCCAAGGGGAGAGGCCTCAGCAGAACCTGCCCATGCTTGCACCTTGATCTTAGACTTCTAGCCTCCCTAATGATGAGACATTTGTTTTAATTTATGTTGTTTAAGCCATCCCAGTCTATGGTATTATGTTATGGCAGCCTGAGCATAATAATACACACAGGGACCCCGATCTGTTGATCCATTTAACATATGGTTACTGTAACTCTAAAACCTGCTGTACACCTATTTAGACCAAGCCAGGACCTCCTCATCTGATGTCTGGCACCAGAAAGACACCCTTTAGCCCTTTAGGCCCACTTAGTTCTTATAAAAATCTTGGTTGCAGGATATGGTATTTATGTGTGATTGCGTAAAGGATGTCCTAGCAGATTGCATTTTTTAAAGATGGCAGCAACAATATCTCCTGTCCACATGTTTGTCTACAGCGTGACTTTGACAGGCTTCCTATCAAGAAATGGGGTCTGTGTCCTCCCCCCATAATCTGTGTGGGCTTGTGACTTGCTTGTAACCAATCAAATGCAGTGAAAGGGACTTGGTATAATTCTGGGGCTTGGCCAGAAAAGAGTATACTGCTTCTGGCTGGTTCTATGGGGGCACTCACCTTCGGAGCCCTGAGCTGCCATAGGAGAATTCTTACTACCCTCAGGCCTTCATGCAGTGAGCAAGCCATGGCCTAATAGAGAGGCCAGTGTGAGCACTCCTGTTCCAGCCAACAGCCAGATAAACCACCAGACATGTATGTGAAGATGCCTTCATATTTCAGCTTTGGAGTGGGCCCTAGGTGAGCCCCGAACATCTCCAAATTCTTAGCCCACAAAACTGGAAGCAAAATAAAATGGTAGTTGTAAGTTACTAAGTTTTGGTGTAATTTGTTATGCATCTATCAGAACTGGAATGGATGTATATTTCATTGATTCCTCTGTGACTAAAATTCCACCCCTGTGATCAAGCCAGACCAACAGGAACCCTCATTGCTGTGATCTCTCTTGAGCAGCCCTCGTGTGTGGTTCTGTACCAACAGGCAGGAACAAAGGCAGCTCTCCTGCAGAGCTGTGCTGAGGACGGGGCAGAGTTCACTTAGCGCTTACCGCAGGGAAAACTGTATTTCCTGGAAACAACTGGTACCTTGCATTTTGAATCTTACTGTTGCTCAGCTTTCCCTCTTTGTTTTGGCTTCTGGAAAGCTCAGGATCAACTTAGTGACTAACCTGTAACAATTAATTTTATCTTTCGTATCCTGTTGTATTTATTTTTGTAAGCTCCCTCAAAATACGTTTGGAACAAGGTGAGATAGAAATGAATTAATGGGAGGATGAATGTCTCTCCAATCATTCTAGTACATATTTGAGAATATCATTAGACTAAGCTAGTTGTAGCATATAGGTTTATTACAACTAAACACCAAACGTATTTTACATTCTCTAAAACGAAAATAGAAGAAACTAAAAGGGGTAGTCTAGACCAGCAATTAAAAGAAAGAATAATCCACTACAAAGAATATAATGTTATTTAGTAAGCAGCACAATGAGATACTTAGATAAGGAAAGCAATATTTATAGAGCACTCCCAGCCATTCTCTAGATCCGTTATGTACACAATTTCATTTAATCATATTTATTCTGATAAAACAAACCGATGGGCAAAAAGTTGTTTTATTTTGCAAATAAAGCAGCAGAGGCTCAGAAACTGAGAGGTTAATAGGTTTTCCCAGGATCACACAGCTAAGTGGGAGAGCTGAGACTCAAACCCCACTCCCTTGCCAGTTACGGTGGGTGTCAGTGACACCTGTGAGGCCCACATCAGTTGGAATTCTTCCCCTGGCACAGATCACGTCCTGTTCAAGTGAACACTGTGCAGATGCATCTCTGTCATGGGAGTGGGTCTTATTGTCACCAGTTTTCCCTTGGAGGCAGCAGGCAGGGAGGGCTGGGCTGCAGGAGAGGGGACAGCGACACGCCTGCAGGAGAGCCTCTTACACAACCACCGCTTGCTGAGCTCACACTTTCGGAATGGGATGTTTTGTTTTCTTTTCCTCCTTCCGTGTTATCACCACCATACCCAGCCCTCTCTGGAAAATATCCCGCTTCTTCAAGGAAGCTCCCAGAAAACCTCTCAGATGTTGGCCATGGCTGTGGGTGAGGTTTCTGTCTCACTCACCAGGGTGACAGCCTGCTCGTTTCCGGACACTGTCACACGGAGAGGCGTTTGCCATTTCTCCCACATATGGACAGGAACTGCAGAAATGTGTTCTTGGTACCGAAATAATTCCTCTCAATGGGTTCAGCCGTGAGCAGATGGGTGAGCATCGTGACCGGGGCTTCTGGGCGGGGGGTTGGACTTCCTTGCACTTGGTGTTGTGACTTGTTCACAGTAACCATACCCTGCCTGCTGCGTCCTGTACAGGCAGTGATTTCCAGCACCAGGGAGAAGGAACCCCGACTTGTGGGCAAGAGCTCCACCCCAGCTCGAGCCACTTTTATCCGGGTAGTGCCACCGGAACTATGACTTTAATTCTCAAATTTCTCTAATGACTTGTCTGCATACATGGCCTTTTGGTTGCTATTGGAGTGAGCCTTAGAAGTAGATGTGAAGTGACTCAAGGGGTGTGATTTGGGTGAGCCAAACAGCTTGACACATTTCCCCTGCTGGCCACGGTGCCTGGCAGAGGGCCCAGCTGGGCGAAGGGCCTGGATAGCGAGCCCGGGTGGTGTGCCGAAGGGCCAGCAAGGGGCCTGGGGGCTGCAGGGAGGCCTGGGGAGGGTGGTCGGGAGGAGGACAGGGAGGAGGAGGCGGCAGGAATAGTTATTTCTGATTCCCAGTGTGAGTGCGGGAAGACTTGGAGTAAACCCTTGATGCAGCCTCTCCTCCTGAGGGCCAAGAAGCTCCATGCAGGGCCCCAGCTCACCTGGACGAGGCCCTGGAAACTCCCTGCCCATTTCCCTGGGGCTGTAAACCGTCCCTCCCTCTGCATCAGCAAGTACCATCCCTTTACATGCTCCCTGGGATGGCCCCTGCAGCCTTCAATTGGCCACCCCCATCCCCTACCCTGACACCAGGTGGGAGCAAGCCACCTTGTAGATTGGCTCTCCTTAGCCCTGCCCGGCTCTAGCCACTTGAATCTGGGTTCCAGCTTCTGTGCCTCCCTCTATGACCCCAGCCAATCCTCCACCCCATCCTCCACCCCGTTCCCAAGGTTGCTCCTGTCTGCATGAAATCAGTGTATGGGAAAGGAGGCTGTGGACAACACCTTTCTCCTTACAATTTTGGCCGGGCCCCACCCTAAGTAGGTCTCTCCTGCCCTTGGGAGATTCACTGAGTGATTGGTATGTGCTAAGCACGTGCTTTACATGTGTCAAGATTTCCCAATGAGATGGGGCTTTTATTTTTTATTTTTATAATATATTTTTATTGACTTTTTTACAGAGAGGAAGGGAGGGGGATAGAGAGTCAGGAACATTGATGAGAGAGAAATATTGATCAACTGCTTCCTGCACACTCCCCACTGGGGACGTGCCCGCAACCAAGGTACATGCCCTTGACCGGAATCGAACCTGGGACCCTTCAGTACACAGGCCGATGCTCTATCCACTGAGCCAAACTGGTTAGGCCAAGATGGGTGCTTTTAAAGAAAGGCTAAGTCACTTGCCCAAGGTCACACAGCTGGTCAATGGTAAAGTTTTGGTTGAAACCCAAATCTGTCTTCCCCCAGAGCCCCTCCCAGGAAAAGGGCCACAGTTGAGTGTGTTCAGCGAGAGTTTCTGAGCAGAGCGTTGGAAGGGGCAGCTCCGTGGCTCAGGCTTGGAGACGCTCATCTGTGCCCCCTGCTCACATGGTTCACCCGCCAGGAACGAAGGTCCTGGAAACAGCCTGCTAAACCTCACAGTGACGGCTCTACTTCACCAGCATCCAAAACGGTGCTGCTCCTCTGGCCTGGAGAAAAGAACCTGCGTTTGTAGCATTTCCCCCAGGTATAAATGTTCTTTCTCCTGGCCCGAATGCCTGGCTTTGTACATCAGACATTTGCTGAGTGCTTTCCGGGTACCATGGACTGGGGACACAGCTAATTATGGCCTGGTCCTGGCTGTCATAGGACATCCAGAACACAAGACCAAGTGACCTCTTGAGCTGGCTGCACCATGACCCTGTTTTCCTGAGGAAAAGGCCATGCTGCTGCCTCCCCCACAGTTCCCCTGAGATCTGCAGGTTCTCACTGAGCCCCCACTACCTGGGAAGTATGGGTGAGGCCTGCTGAGGGTACAGAGAGAAATGGGACCCTCTCAGCCTTAAGGTCTCAGTTAGCTAGACTGGGGTGGGGAGGAATGGGGTGTGTCCAAGACAAATACCCAAAAACTTGACTAGCAGGCAGAACATAGGCCCCTGGTTGCTTAGCTATGTGCTTCAAAACAACACAAAACAAAACACAAATTAAATAAAGGCAATGCTATTTTAACAAGATGGGCCTGCAATGAAAAGGAACATGATCTAAAACATTTCTTCATAGAACATTCAAACTGCAAGTTATTTATTTTCAGTAAACTTAAACCTCACATAGTTTTCCAGGAGGTTTCCCGGAGGTTATTGCTTCTGTGCAGTTGGTTATGTCTGCTTTCCTGTAGTCCAGATGTAAAACCCATAGGGAAAGTTGCCCCCCATGTCCAGGATTAAAGGCAAAAACATGTACACAATTTCCCTTGGTTCGCCGAGATGTCTCAGGATAATTTGTTTTCTGTTGTTGTTTCATCCAGGTCTCCCCACTTCCTCAGGGATTTCTGGGGCGGGCCTTTCCCAGAGGGCACTGTGGGGGGATCATTCCTCAGGTGGCACCTGTGGGGCACAAGGAAGGACTCAGCTGCCAGCAGGGAGTGTGATTTGAAAGGTGTCAAAGCGTCCCCTCTGCCACCAACTGTGGCCCCCGTCACCTGCCATGGTGCCTATAGTCTCACCATTAGAGGTTGGTTCCCTTGGATGACATTGTTTTCAAACTTGTTCTGAGGGCACAATGGTAATGCAATGGAGCTCCTTCTGCAAATGAGCTCTTGTACCCAAGGGATCTCTCTCTCCTGGCATTTTAGGTGAAATTCCCTAGACATCTCCCCCTTTTTGCCATCTTTCGTATCTGTTTTCACACCCCGATGAAGCCCTGGGGTGTGACAGCCCTGTGGTCCCCTCAGCTTCCGGCTCTTGCGTTTCATTTTCTTTTGCATCCACCCTGCCGGTGGATGGGGGCTACACTTGGTGGCGAGCTCAGCCACACTTTGGTTTCCATGGGACACCCATTATGGAAAGTGTTTTGTGAGTTTTGAAGATGTCCCTGAAGATTCTGTGGAGATCAAAGGAGAGTTCACTCCACCAGCAGGCTCACCCTTTCCCCCCTGTCTTCTCTCACACCCTGACCCTCCTAGGGCTCCAAATTCTTCTCCTTGCACTTGGATGACCAGCTGGTGACCTCAGCTCTCCTTGGACCCACCGAATCCCCTTCCTCACCACTGCACATGCTCCTTCTGCTGGGTCCTGGAAGACTCCATTGTTTTCCTGCCGCTTGAGCTGGAGATAGGAGTCATTCCTCTCTGTGTCCCATGTCCAAATACCACATCCTATCTACCCTAAACATCCCCATTTCTCCAGGCTGGATAGAATTCACTCGATGTGTGTGTGTGTGAGTGTGTGTTGGGGGGAGGCATTAGGGAGTAATCTGCTGGTGGAAGAGGGGTGGGACTGGGGGCTCTTTTCCCAGCTATAGGTGCATAGCCAATGCCCTGCTTTAAATTGAGTATCAGTTTACTTGGGGTGACTTTTGCAGATAAGTTGATAGAGATTATGGGCAATGTCTAAGGTCCCCCAACCCCTCCACCACTACAGTTACTTCTCTCAATCCCCACTGCTGCTGTCCTCACCGAGGGACATAGAATGATGGAATGATGGCATGGCCTTCCCCCACCTTCTGATCCATTCTCCACACAGCCTTCTAGACTGGCTTCCAGAGATTGAATCTGATCCTGCTGTTCCCCAGCTTCAGTGACCTTCACTGTCCTACAGCTAAAGACCCACATTCTTTACAGGACCTGCAGGGCCCACCACAGTCTGGGCTCACTTCTCTAGCATTGCTCTTGCCTCCCCAGAATCCTTGTTCTCCATCTCAGCCAGGCTTACCTGTTTTCAGTGCCCTGCGTGCACGCGTGGTATTCGCACAGGCTGCGCCATCTGCCAGTAACACTCCATTCCCATCACCCAGGGAAGCTCTCTGTGTCTCAGATTAACCTCCCATGTGGACAGCACTTCTTCTGGGATAGGTTCTTCACATCCTAGACTATCCTATAGGGTGCTGGCTCAGGAATTTTTTGCTAGAGATGATAATAATGGCCACACAGCTGAGGGCTTCCCTTGCTGACAGTAAGTGGCAGTACTGCTGTCCTGAGAGGCCAACCTGCCCACAGTTGTATCCCCAATATCTGGCACAAGCCTGTCACATGGAAAGTGATCAGTGAATATGAGCTGAATGAATGAACAGATGAATGAATGAATGAATGAACATGGTGCCAAAGGGATGTGTCTGTGTGAAAATACATCTTATGATGTTTCATCTGGAAAAGAGATAACAGGCAGAGAGGGATGCTGTGCATGATCGTGAACCTGAGGCTGCTGTGAAAAATTGTTAGAGGATTAGAAAAAATGTGTGTAAAGTGCTGAGCACAGCGCCTGGGACCCAGAAAGATTTCCTGAAGGACACTTTCCATCCCCTCTTATCCTCTTCGTACCATTCTACCCAACCCCAACTTTTGACAAAGGATTGAATTATAGGCAACAAACAGAGAGTTCAGTAAAGCAGATTTTTGCCTCTGGGAAGGAGAACTTTCTAAGAGAATATTCTGGAAAGGAAAGGGGATCCTTGTGATGGTGACATCACTGCCCCGTAAACATATGATGTTGAAACAAGGGCGGCATATAACAGAGATGTGGGCATGGGGTGGACCAGATGTCTTTCAGGTTTCCCTCCTTCCCCAAGAAGTTCTGATTCTATTATATCATCTTAAAAAAAATACTTTGTTGCCATGATTTCAAATAGGTGTAGAGAAGCTGCAAATTCAAATATAAGAGAAATCTCAAGAAAATTACATTACTAGGAAGTAAAAAAGGTTTGGCATTTGTTCAAGAAAATTTCTATTCTGCCACCGTATCTTGTTCCAGAGGTCTTGCCAAACTAAATTCTTTATCAGTGGCCAGTCTTCTTTGGCTGGACTCCCTCCCACAATGAACCTTGACCATTGAGCACCAACTGCCACTTGTTGGCTACTACCTTTCTTTCTCTTTTAGGTATTAAAGGGG
The DNA here is from genome assembly GCF_000412655.1 of Myotis brandtii. Taxonomy (NCBI): domain Eukaryota; kingdom Metazoa; phylum Chordata; class Mammalia; order Chiroptera; family Vespertilionidae; genus Myotis; species Myotis brandtii. Next base: position 2,200,383 of record NW_005356751.1, on the reverse strand, counting down.
AAAGCAGAATTTTCAAGTGTGCTTCTCATTCCAAGCAAGAGTGTGGATTTATTCTGGACATTTTGGTCTCTGTCAATAAAATATATAAGATGTTTAGGTCAGGGTTTCTCAACCTTGACTCTCTGACATGTTGGGCCTGACAGTTCTTTGTTGTGGAGGGTAGTCCTGTGCATTTTATAATGTTTTAGCAGCATCATTGGCCTCTACCAACTGGATTCCATAGCACCTCCCCAGTGGTGACAACCAAAAATGTCTCTAGATATTGTCAAATATCCCTTGGAGAGCAAAATCACGCCTGCTTGAGAACCACTGGTCTAAATAAAAAATTTGGAAGTCAGTCCATCATCCAGATGTTCTGTTGGTCTAGGTAACTTACACACTGAATTTGAAACCCAGTTTTCCTGACCTCATAACCTGGGCTTAGGAGGTAGGACCTCAGGGTAATTAAGATAAAGGATCTAGAAGCCAAATGGCCTGGATTCAAATCCTGAATCTCCTAGGTCTCAGTCATTAACCTCTGTAGGCTTAGTTTCTTCCTTATGAAGTGGGGCAATGATAGTATTTACATAACTTGATGTAAATTAGGGATCTCTCCCTCCTTGCATTCTGGATGGTCACGCAGATTAAATGAGATGTTTGCAAAATGCTTATCACAATACCTGACATCTAATAAGGCTGAAATCCATATGGCCTATAATTAATTGTTTGTGACAATAACTTCCCATGATGAAAAAGATAACAAATATCTGCATGCATTTGGCAGCATAGGCTAACTGCTATAACAAACAACCCTGAATTTTGTTATATAAGAGGGTATTTTTCACCCACCCAATAAATCCATCACTGGTGTTTCTGGTAGGACTGCTCTCCTGGGCAGCTCCAAGCAGTGACTCAGGGACCGATGTGCCTTCCATCTCTTGGCCCCTCCACAGGATCTTTCCTGAGCATAAATGTCCTGTGTGTGTGTGTGTGGGGGGGACTTCTGGGGTCAAATGCATTTGAGAAATAATGCACTTATAACTTCTTTCTTGGAGATAAAATGTGTCCATTAACATATGAAGGACTCTAATGAGTTCTATAGTAAAACCCGTTGAACTTCATTTCTCAGTAAGTCAAACAAATCTCAATAAGTCAAACTTATTTTGGCATTGCCCTCCCCTCTCCCTCCTCCCCTTTTTTAAAAAAGTGCCCTCCCAACTGTTACCATCCCATAGAACAAATGTCCTGTGGAGTGGCCTTTGGGAATCCGAATTCTGGTTCTGAGCAGAGGAATGACGTGGTCAGGCCTATGTATCAGGAAGGGAATTCCAGTCTCAGCTTAAGGTATGGTTTATAAAGGTGAGTGATTACACCCAGAGGGAAGGCTTTTGTCACAATGCAGGCAATGACAAAGGCCCGAACTAAGGCAGTGGCAGTGGGGTGGGAGAAGAGGGACTAGAGACATAACGGACATGTCTTAGTCTGTTGGGGCTGCCATAACAAAACACAGGCTGGGTGGCTCAAACAGCAGAAGTTTATTATTCACAATTCTGGGGGCTGGAAAGTCTAAGAGCAAGATACTGGCAGGTTTGATTCTGGGGGACTATCTTCTTGGGTTGCAGATGGCCACCTTCTTGATGTGTTCTCACATGGCAGAGGGAGGGACAGAGAGAGGGAGGAAGAGAGAGAGAGAGAGAAAGAGAGAGCAAGAGAGAGAGAGAGAGAGATATCTTTGGAGATTCTTCCTCTTCTTGTAAGGACACAGATCCCATCATGGGGCTCCTCCCTCATGACCTCATCTAAGGGTTGGGGGGTGGAGGGTGTGGGGAGGACACAAGCATTCAATCCATAACAATTCTACATTTCAGCAGTAGAATTACTTGGACTTACCAGCTACGTGACTGTGGAAATGGAGATGTTAGCATTGTCTACACTGAGTGAAAGGAAAGCATAGATGTAAAGGCTGAAAGAGAGGTCTTGGAGGTTTGGAGGGAAATTGATGAGTCTCTGACATCATCCAGAGCAGCGGTCGCCAACCTTTCAGACCTCACGGACCACCCATGGTCCATGGACCACCGGTTGGTGACTGCTGATCCAGAGGAAGATCATCAAAGAGAAGAGCAGAAGGCTCAGGGCAGAGTCTTGGAGAACCATCCCTTTGGGAGGGTTTGGAGATGATCAGTCATAGAGGAGAGAGGAGGGCTGGGGTTGAAGCATGTCCCAGAACTCAGAAAAGAGTGTGTTTCGAGAAGGTTCAGGTATCAAATGCTGCAGAGGAATCTTCTGGGAAAGGGAAGAAAAACCAGCATTGGATTTGACCTGGATTTAAGAGCACAAAGTTATAGGATGCAGGAGTGGAAACTGACCTCAAGGCTTAGAGAGGCCATGCAGCTAACAAGGTAGACCCCTCTCTGGGAAGTTTGACTAGGGGCGGGGGGGCGGGGGGATTGGAGGAAGGGATTTAGGGGAGAGAGTTCTGAACCTTTCTGTAGAGAAGGGAGTCAGAGGTAAGAGGGAGATAGAAGACACCAGACGAAGGGGATCTGGGAGAGGAGGAAGGAGGACCCTTCCTTTGAGAGGAGGGCAAACACAATGTTGAGGGTAGTGCAGAGGAATTGAGAGCTACAAAGCAGGAAAATGGAGGGAGTCCCCTGTCTTTTGAGGGATGTAGACAGTGAGGGTGTTGGTGAGTAGACAGAAGAGGGAGAAGGGTTGCTTTTGAGGAGATGTTACCAAGCTGCCACAGCTCACTTTACAAGCATTTTTTTTTCAAAATGGAAGCATCTTTATGGCTTGTGCTGATTATAAGCATAATAATACTTATAAAAATTCCAAATATTCAGAAATATAGACAGATGACAGTGAAATTTGAAATTTTCTCATTATCCCACATCCCAGAAATTCTCCCTCTCTCTCTCTCTCTCTCTCTCAGTTATGTTACAAAAAAATTGGATTATGCCTGCTGCTTTGCACCCTGGACATCTTTCAGCTTCATTCATATGATTCTTACTGTTTCATCATTTCAATGATAGCATAGCATTCCATTTTCTGGATATATCATAAAGACTTTTGTTCCTTAAGCTACATGATTTAAAAATTTTTAGAGGCCAAATGGGGTTATATGCACTAAAGACTAGACACACAGAAAAATTTGAGGACAGAAATAAAATGGTCCCAGGATGTGGGATTATCTTGGAAAACAACTCCGTTTTTTACAGTTGTTCCTACTCTGGTTCCTCGAGGAGCTGTTTTTTCTCATCTTTCTAGTTATACATAATTTCTGCAGAATCATTCTCAGCACAATCACTCCTTAAAATATGTTATATTTTATTTGCAAGTGAAAATATACTGCCTCCTGATATGAGACATTGAGAACTCAGCATCCCTTACCTAGCAAAAGGGCATACTCTGAATCTAATAATGACAAAACATCTGACAAACCCAGATTGAGAACATTCTACAAAATAACTAGTTATTCTTACAACTTTTCTGTGAATATGGAATTATGTCTAAAATAAAAATGAAAATATTTTGAATGAAAATATGAATATAAACACTTTCATTTTTATTATTGCCCGAAGACCTAAACAAGCAGCTTGAAGTGTTTCCTTGGAAATGGTTGAGTCATGACTCATTAACCTTAAGGAAAATCACAGAAATTTTGCTTTCTTTGTCACTGTTGCTGATCACTCACCAGCTTTTATGCCTGGTCCTGATGACACACAATCTATCAGCTCTCTCCCACACTTGACCTCCTCTCGTTGAATTTGTCCATCCATCTACTCACTCCTCCCCAGCCTGGTTGGGGCTTGTGCAGAAGGCAACCAATTGGTGTGATGTTTCTCTCTGTCTTTCCCTTTCTCTTCCACATTCCCTGAAAATCAATGCAAAAATATTCTCGGGTGAGGATTAACCAAAAAAAAAAAAAAAAAAAAGAAAGAAAGAAAAAAGCGAGGCCCTTTCCACCCACTTTCTACCTAAATAATACCTTAGGACAGTGGCCCTTAAACTAGTGTGTATTACAAACACAAGGGGCCATTGAAAAATTGGATTCCAGCCTGGCTGGCGTGGCTCAGTGGTTGAGCATCGACCTTTGAACCAGGAGGTCATGGTTCAATTTCTGGTCAGGGAATATGCCTGGGTTGTGGGCTGGATCCCCAGTGTGGGGTCTGCAGGAGGCAGTCAAGCATTGATTCTCTCTCATCATTGATGTTTCTGTCTCTCTTTTTCTCTTCCTTCCTCTCTGAAATCAATAAAAATATATTAAGAAAAACAGAAATATTGGATTCCAGGGTCTCATCTCCAGAGAGTCTGACTATTTGGGTCTGGGGTTGGCCCAAGGAATCTGCCTTTTTACTAATCAGTGATTCCAATACAGGTGGTCTAATACAGGCCACCCTCTCAGAGATCCTGCTTTAGAATCATAAAATATCTGAAGGCAGAGCTGGAAAGGACTCTAAGTTACCTCATTCAACACTCACTCCCCACTGTGCTGAGAGAGACACTGAGTTTAGGTGACTCACCCAAGGTCACACAGGGAGGCAGTGGCTGAGCCAAAATGGGAACTCAGGTCCCCTGACTCACAGGGTGACTGGCTACACCAGGAGGCTACCTCCTCTTTATCAGGAAACAGAGCCTTTCCTGGCTCAAGCTAAGGTTGCCCTGAGCAACATCTTGGCAATGGCTTCAGTGCTCAGCCTTCTTTGTCAAAAGGCCTTCTAGAAACTGTTTTCTATAAGGATTATGTACTCTTGTATAGCGGCTTTTTCTTTCTTTCTATAATCTTGTTGAGAGCATCTTCAGGTTAGGAAACATTTCTTCAATTATTTCTTTGATTGTAACGGGTGCTTTCCTGCACTTATTTTAAAGTTTCTTCTGGCATCCTTCTTAATTAAAGACTGCAATACCTTTTAATGAGAAACCTTTCTTTTGGTTATTTTAACCCTTTCATTGTAAAACAAAACATAAATAGAAAAACAACAACACAGAAAACTAATGATAGCTTACTGGATTGTTATAAGGCAAACATCCTTCTGCTTACCACCCAGGTGAAGACCTGGAATTCTGCCAGCTAACCCAGAAGCCTTCCACGTACCCTGTCCCATTGACAACCTCCTCCATCTCTCCAAAAGTAACTATAATCCTGATTTCTTTGGTAATCACTTCCTTGCATATCTTTATAGTTTATTATCCCCCATTCTGCATTCCTTAACAATAAAGTTTAATTTTTCTCTTTAAAAAAATCTGATGTTTTTAAAATATATTTTAAACTGCAGGTTCCCCCCACCCCTTTCTTCTTACAATTTATCTTTTGAAGAACCTGATCTATTTGACCTATAAAGTTTCTTTCACTTTTAATTTTGTTGCTTGTCAGAGGTTTGGTCAAATGATAGCTGATCTTTTTAACTGGATTATTAGTGGTACGTGTTCTTTCATCAGGACACACGGACTGTCTATTTTTCACTCTTTTTCTCTTACATCTGAATGCCTTGATCCATTAATTTGTTGCAGGTTGGGTGGTGGTACTATCCTCTCATTTTGTTTTCATTTATTTACTGGAATAATTTTATAAAAGGGGACCACTCCTCATTTACTACTTTTTAATTGGTGACTTTGTCACCTGAGTGAGAGACATATTCCCCAGCACCCCTTGTAGTGAGGCATGACCTGTGACCGTGTTCCGCCAATAAGCTGTAAGTGGAAATGTCAGGTGTGACTTCCAGAAAGTCTCTTTAAAGGGAGAGGAGGACATTGTTTTGGCCTCTCCTCCTCCCTGGTGTTAATATGATAGTTGGAACTCAGCAGGCATGGAGGCCTCCTGTTAGGATGGTGGAGTGAGGAGTAAGAAGGAGCCTGGGCCCCTGATGACAGCGGAGCTTCCACACCAGGCCTGTTTCCTACACCTGGGCTTCTGCTAAGTGAGAGAAATAGAAGCATCTATCTTGTTTAAGCCACTGTAGGTGGGTTTCTGTTATATACAACTGAACGCAATCTTCCCCAGTACCCTCCCCTGATACCGTAGAGGAGGGACATGTGCCAGAAGACATTGGTCAGGGAGAATTGCCCTAATGAGAGAGGCCACATCAGGGAAGGCTTTCCTGAAGAAGCTGGGACCAAGCCAAATCTGAAGGAGAGTCAAGAGGTAGCTGTTTGAGGGGGAACTCAGGAGGATGTAAAAAGCCTTTGGCAAAGGAATGGTTTGTGCAAGGCTCTGTGGTGGGAGTGTGTCGTATAAAAGAACCCCAAAAGGTGGAAGAGTAGCTGGTCTCAGACAGTACCTCCTGTGGCTGGAGAAGTGAGAAGTTTTATCTTCCTCCTAAGAACAATGGAAGTGTTTTAAGCAGGAGTGGGGACCCACGATCAGAGTTTTTTCAATAATGCCATTCTGGCTGCTGAGGGAGAAAGATTGGGCAAGAATGCACGCGGGAAAGCCAGTTGGCCAGGTGAGGGATGAAAAACTAACTTGGTGTCGGGGAGCTGAAGAGAAGGGGCAGGTTCCAGAGATACGTAAGAAATACAGCAACAAAGCTCCGTGGTGAATTGCAAGTGGGGGTATGAGGGAGAGGAAGTTGCCTGCACTGCTTGTGGGTTTCTGGCTGGAAGGCGTGCTAAAAGCACGGAAAGAGTCCAGTCTGGAGGACAAGATCATGAAATCAGATTTGGTCTTTATAAGGGTGGAAAAATCTTTTTTCCTTCCACCCATCTTAGGTCCATTGGCTGGGGCGCTGTAAATTAGACTGACAAAAAGACAGCTTAACAAGAGGAAAACAATCAGAAGTTTATGAACATGTGCAGTGTGTATACACATGGGAAGACTTAGCAATAACTCAAAGGGGTGTTTACAACTTGGGCTTATACAGCATCTTAACAAAGAATAATAAATTTTTAGAGACGTGACAAGACAAAGGAAAAGGACTTTGAGTTTCTAGGATGACAAGCTGCGGGAAGGCAAATATATGGGGGAGCTAAGGGAAGACAAGGGCTAGGTAGTAAAGTTGTTACGCAGATTCCTTTGGTGCTAGCTCTGGGCTGACAAGGGTCTAGAGTTGTCTCTGCTGATTAATTTTTGTCCTTCCTTGTAAAAAAATTTTTTGTCCTGTCCGGGTTTTAGGCAAATAGGGGGAGGGCAGAGAGCTTTTCTTAGATCTGCTATTTCTCAATTGCCGTCAGCTCAAAATAACCCTTATGCCAAAAGAGCATATTTTAGGATGACATATTCTGCTACCCTTCATCTTGATAGGTATAAAATGTTTGCATTTGTTTGCAAAGTACCACAAACTAGGTGGCTTAAAACAACAGAAACCTGTTATCTCAGTTTTGGAGATTAGAAGTTTGAGATCAGGGTGTTGGCAGGGCCATGCTCTCTCTGAAGGCTCTAGAAGAGCCTCTCTCTCTAGTTTCCGTGGGTGCCGGCAGTCCTCGACTTTGAATTTTTATTAGTTCACACAAACACTCCATCCATGCTTTTGTTACGGCCCTCCGGTCCAGTTTAAGAACCCATTGTGGCCCTTGAGTCAAAAAGTTTGCCCACCCCTGCTCTAGAGGAGCCTCTCTCTCTAGTTTCCGTGGGTGCCGGCAGTCCTTGGGATTCCTTTGCTGGTAGCTGCATCACTCCAATCTGCTTCCATCATCACACGGTCTTCTCCCTGCATGTCTGTGTCTCCCTGTCTTTACCTTTTTATAAGGACATCAGTCATATTTGAGTTAGGGCCCACCCTAATCAGTATGACCTCATTTTTAACGAACTAAATCTACAAAACCTTTATTTCCAAATAAGAACAATCTCACAGGGACTGGGGTTACCACTTTAATATATATCCTGGGGGGACACAATTCAACTAAAACAATGTCTATTCTCCAAGTGGAATCAATGGCTAATGGGCAGTGGGCTGTGAGAATCGTAGTGATAGGGCTGTGGAAAGAGGGGAATATGGTGTTGATTGTTAACAAATAGCCCGATATTTCTCTATCAAAATTGGTTTATTTGGGAACAACAAAGATTTGAAATTAGGAATAGGCAATCTAATGGCAAACCATCAAAGTTTAAAGAACAAAGGAGTGGAATGCTCTTTATAGACTTGATATGGGCTGTTGTAAAGAAAGAGTCCATTGGAGGAAACAGAAAGTTTGAAATATAGTGACTTTATAAATGCTCTTTATAGACTTGATATGGGCTGTTGTAAAGAGTCCATTGGAGGAAACAGAAAGTTTGAAATACAGTGACTTTTCGTTGGCTGAACTATGGCAGTCTCCCATTGGCTGAGTGGTTACTGGGTGGGGAGGACTCTTCCTGCCTAGGTAGTCACATAGTATCACTTTCTGTCTGAGATGCAAGGTGTGTCTCTTCCTGTTGGGGTCAGTGGAATGCAGTTGGTGATACCTATGTGAGAGTCCTCTCTTCTAGCTTCCTAACTCCATTTTAAATGAGGCTTCTGCTTATTAATTTTCAAAATGGCAAGAAACAAATGGTGACAATGTAGCATGAAAATGGACAAAGTAAGTATAAAAAGAGAATTACAAGGCGGGGTCTGTGGAGGAAGGAGGGCAGAGGGAGTCCACAGAGATGTTAATTGATTGGGAAGCTGAGTAGGACCCTTCTGGGAAGGCAAGGGGCAATGTGAGCGAAGCATGAAGAGGTGAGTGCTCACCTGCAGCCTTTGGGGTCTGTAGAGTGCAGGGAGTCACCTGGCTTGGGGTCTTGAGAGATTTGGGGTTTGTGCTATGCTTTGTGTGCAACCCTAAGGCAGAGACAGCTACTGGGGGCTTCCTGTGGGATCCACAAGATCAGATTTGAGTTTTAAACCAAAGCTAGCAAGCCTGCATTGTAACTGGACCGAAGACGTTTTTGTGGGGGGTTGGTAAGTTAGGATACCAGCACCCTGGCTGCCCGCTCTCCCATGCATTCTGACTCTGATTCCCGATTTAGATACCCACCTCTTACCCTAGTGGTTTTGCTGGCCTCAGATGCTGTACAAGAGTTTTAGCTCTGTTTATTCCCCACCCCATTAGCCAGCAAGCCAGGTTAACTCAAACTTGGTCCAAAGCCAAAATGCTGACAGTACAAAGGTCGCATGGCACTACATTGCATCAGAGACTCAGGAAGTTACAGAGCTGGGAGGACTTTGGACATCAGGTAGTCTAAGCATCTCATTTCCCAAGATGGAAGTAGTAACCCAGAGAGGTGAAGTCACTGGCCCCAGGCCACACAGCTAGAAAGTAGGAAGCAGAGCCCGGATGAGAGCCCCAGTTCTCTGATGCCTAGTTCACTGCTATTCCCTCTGATAAATCTTTTGCCTCCTATTATCTTGATAGAAAGAGAAAAATGTCAGTTTGCCACATAGAATTTTGAAAGTATTGTCATGTGATATTTAATCCATGTTTGGGCCCTTTTCTTCACACTGTCAGAGGGATTATCAAAAGAAAATTATTGAAAAGTGTTAGCCGTGTATTATGGCTTCCAAACGCATGAGCACAGATGTCCACTGGCAAAGTTGAAATAAAATTGGAAGAAATTAAAACTCATTTTGTTTTCCAGGCCCTGCTAATTCTTGCTGCAGATGAGTGCTCAAGCTTAGTCTCCTCCCCCTTATTATTAAACAAAAGCAGAACACAACAAAAATAGATACTAATGCAGAAATCTGCTCCAGTTTCTTCTTTTGTGTACCAATGTTTTTGTTGGCCAAATCACATTACAGAACGTCCATTACAATGGTTTATCTTTGTAAGCCTCAAAGTGACTATTGGAATGCGAAGGGATGGTCCGTTCTAAAGCAAGATGGTATGACACCCTTATCTCTTTGGTCTCTATACCCCCAAACTAGTGATGCAGAGAGTAATTAAGCATGAAATCCATCAAAGGATGAATAAGATGAGAAGCCATGTCATCTGGTGGTTAAGGCTACAAGCTTTGGAGCCAGACTTTCTGAATTCAAATCCCAGCTCTATCGTTGACTAGCAGTGTGACTTTGGGCAAGATGTTCAACCAGTTGGTGCTTTCATTTCCTTATCAGTGAAACGGGATGATGATTCTGGTTCCTGCCTTCCAGGGTTATTTTGAGGACCTAGAACACTAAGGCCAAGTGCTTGGCTTGGTAACTGTTAGCTGGACCATCATGGCACATGACCACACTTCTCTCCTTGACCAAACTTTAGTTGGGCTCCTCTTAGCCCTCTTTTTGATTGAGCCTCAATCTGTGCTTCTGTGTCTGTTCTTGCCAAACCCAGTTTTAGTAAGAATCCTGCTAAATCAACTTAGAGAAAATCTCGCCCCCCTACAGATATCTGGTCATCCTTGATATATGATCAAACTCTTCATCCCCCACCTTTGGTATTCCTGGCCTGCCTTCAGCAAGAATCTTATTAAGTCAGTTTAGCAAGAATCCCTCTACTCTTGATATCTCCTCTTAGTAATTTTTCACCTACTCATCATTGAATACCTCCTAGGCCCCAGGCCCTGTTAGGGGCAATGGTAGAATCAGATGAGGTTTTAGCAACATGGAGATTATGACTGAGTGCTCCTTGGCTATAAATCCCCACTTGTCCTTGTTGTATTGGTGCTGAGCTTATCTCTCTCTCTTATTGCAAGACCCCTATTACAGTGTACAGGGTCCTTTCCGTTCACTCTCTCATTTAATTTTTTCCAAAAGCCTGTGGCTAAGCACTATCACCTAATTTCAGAGATGAGGAACTGGAGTCAGAATGGTTGAATGACTGCCCAAAGTCAATCAGCCCATAGGTGCAAGGGAAAGGGTTTGGCACTAGAGCCCATGCCCATGCCCCTCTGGCCCTGTGGGAGGTCTCATGAGTGGTGGGCACAGGTGAAGGATGGAGTACAGGAGAAAACAATGGGAAATGGATCTCACATTTGATGTAACACAGGGCCACACGTGGGGGTCTTTGAGGAGTTGTTGGGGGGCCAGGGATTAGACTTTCTTGACTGACACTCAGACCAAAGCATTTGCTAGGCTAGTAATGGTGACCTGAGAGATGAGAGGGTGTGTGTGTGTGTGTGTGTGTGTGTGTGTGTGTGTGTGAGAGAGAGAGAGAGAGAGAGAGAGAGAGAGAGAGAGGATAAAATTTCTACACCATCTCCTATGTTCTAGTCCAGAGCTTATTCACCACCTCTTCCTCAAAGAGGATTCTTGACTGCCTGGGCTGGCATCCACAGACTCCATGGTCTATATTGGCATGAATCCCACTCTCCTCCATGAGAGGGTGTGCTCTAGCAGGTGGGGCCCTCGGCCTTGGGGCCATGCACCTGAGCCGGAGATGGTGCAGTCCAAGCTCTTCAATTTACGGATGATGAAAATGAGATCCCAAGAAGCTAAATTTATTTGTTTGGATTCACAGAGAAGCAGAGTTAGATGTCCTGATTTATTAATTTATCTGACAAATAGATATTGGGCATAGCACTGTTCTGGACCCCCAGACACAGCCTTTCAGGAACCTCTGAGAACCCTACCTTCTCTATTTGAGCACAAAATCCCATTTTCTTTGTTCTTTTCCTAACTCATCATTGAATTCCTTCCAGGCCCCAAACCCTGTTAGGGACAATGGTAGAATCAGATGAGGTTTTAGCAACATGGAGATTGTAACTGAGTGCCCTCCTGTGTTCCCAGGCCTTTCACTTGCTTTGCTTGTCCACTGCCTTCAGCTCTCCCCCTCCCCCTTCCAGATGTCTGCTTGTTTCCCTCAGCTTCCACATCCACGTTCCTAGCATTTGTCATTCACATCAGCAATCTCCAGTTTTCTCTCTCTGCCAATTTGTTTCTGGACTTTCTCCAATCTGCCTCTTTCCAAAGGATTAAGTGGCTTGTCCAAGGTTACACGGCAATTCCATCATGGGCTCATCTTTGGACTCAGACTGGAGATGGATTTGCTCAGAGGGAAAAGGATCTATTATTTTATGAAAAGGTTCCAGAAATGGCATATATTCCATATATACATTCCTTTCTTTTAGAAATTCAAGCTTTAAAAACTAGACTAAAATTCCTCATGTCCTGCTTTTCTGCTCAGCTCTGCCCTGCCCTTTCCTCATACTGTTTCTTTCCCAAATCACCACCTTGGTCCTTCAGGCCTTTGCTTTCTGCCCACAGATGAGACCTGAGTTTGAATTCCAGTTCTACCCCTCAGTAGTGCTGTGACTTTGGGCAAGTTACATAACTAGCACTTGTGGGCCTCAGTTTCCCTTTCCGTGAAACTGAAAACTATTACCCATTTCACTGGTTGCTGAGACCACATGTGAAATGCATGGCAAGTATGTAGTAAGTGTTAATTTTTTCCCCTTTTAACTGTCCTAAAAGGATTTCTTCTTACAGAAGGGAGCATTCATCTTCCTTTTTCTGTTTTAGAATGCTGTCACTCAACCTGTGTGCCAGGAGTGGGGGTTGGCACCGAGACCCAGGCTTGGCCCACTCTTCTCAGAGTGGGGAATAGTGTGAGGGAGTTCGCAGAGACTGGAGGGCCCTGGGAAGGGGCTGGCCACCTGCCCCTGCCTGTGGGGACTGGCTGCTGGTCTCTGGGGGAGCCTTTGTCCCGCCCTGCAGGAGAGGATGTTTGTGGCCCTTCTCTGGACCCCACTGTGATCTGCTCTCTATCCCAGGCTCCAGGGAAGCCGAACAGGAAGTGAGCACTCACACATGGGCAACACCCAGAACCACCAGCCCGGGTCAGGGCTCAGCTCTGCATCTGGTATGTGCACCTGTTTGTGTGTGTGTGTGAGCATGTGCACATGTGTGAATCTACCTGTGTACGTGTGCATGTGTGTACATGTGTGTGTTTTCTCACAGCTCCACAGGACCCTGCCAGGTGGAAGACAGGGAAGGTGAGGAAGAAGGATTTAGTGCACATCTGGGGAGCCAGGAGACCTCTGCCCCTGCCTCCTCTCCCACCCCTGAGGATTTGTCGAATTGCCTCTTCTACTTTGATTCTGGGTGCCCATGGCACTGTGCTCTCAGCTGGCTGCCAGTCACCTCATTTGGGCAGCAGGGTTGCAGGTCAGCTTTGTGGCCTGGAGGGTGGCCTGATAGTGATCTGCACAGGCCCTGGTCTCTGAGTGCAGAGCCACAAGGGGCTGGAGGGGCAGTGGTTCGGGTAGACAGCTATTGAGGGGCGGCTGGGTAGGGTGCCTCAGACATCGCACCAGTTGGCATGGAAGCCCAGAGCTGGCCCCACAGACCTCCACGGAGGATGGCTGGCCCCTTGCTGCCTATCCCAGCCTCCTGTCTACTCCTCTGCCCTCTCTTCACCCTGGTCCCTATCGTCATCACTCTAAGCACCAGCTCTCCTACTCATTCTCCACAGGGACGTGTATCTGCTCCTTTTGCCTATTTGTGAAAACGCAAGCACAATGCTGCCTGAGAATATGTGGGCCCTCTCCAGGCCCTAGTACCACCCCTGGTACCAGGAGGCTCTGTTACAACACCAATAACTCGAGTTTGTGGGCAATAGTGGCTTTGCCTATTGTTACTAAGTGCACGTGCCCATATCCAAATGTCTGCTCTGAAAGGGATTGCAGAAATGTCTGTATCCTATACTTTAGGGTGCAGGGGCCCTGGTGCTGGGGGCGGTGTTGGGGGAAGGCCACTTGTTGCTTTTTTCCTGTGGAGCTATAAGACCTGAACCCTTCTAAGCTCCAGGATTGGCCATAGCTCAGGCTCTGATTTCAGGAAGATACTGGTCTTCAGACCTATCCATGGGGTAGTCCCAGTGGATACCCCTGAAAATACTTCCCCCAACACTTGAAAGCTTAATTCTCTTCGTTGCACAGCTCTATGACCCTTCTTTGTAACACTAGTGTGTAGCAGAGTACCTGGCACGTGGTAGGAGTTTAATACATGAATGTGGAACAAATGAGGTTTGGATGCCTGTTAAATGGTATCAGTCATGCTTATCCTAGTGTAAAGGAGCGTTCAATCTTTCCCGGTAAATAAGCACGTGGCAAGGCCGCACAGGGTGACTGAAGGCAGCTCTTGTCAGTTTGGGAGTTGGTCTATGCCAGCCTTCCTTTCCCCTCCAATCAGCGGATGCCAGTTTTATATGATTTGCTTTCAGCCACCGTCAGGAGCCATACGAGGTGACCATGGGTGGCCCAGTCTGAGAGTTCAGAGCAGAATGATGCCCCCAAGCTGTTGGTGTCTCAGGCTCCCCGGGTTCTGTCTGAAGACAGTCCAGGCATGACTTTCTAGGTCATTGCTGCTGCCCCTCCTGTGCGCAGCCTCGGAAATGGAGTGGCTGCTGTCATTGCGCTGGTAGGGCTCGTGGGAATCGGGACGTCTGTGGATGCTTCCCCGGTGATGTTACACAGTCCCCACGTTGGGAAAAATGCTTATTGAGGTGCATGAATGTCGTCTGCAGAACCCCGGGAGGCAGAGGGAGGGAGGAGAGCAAGTAGGAGCTTGTCCTCCTCTGCCCAGGAATTCTCTCTCTCTCTCTCAGAAAGAAGGAGGCAGGGGCTGATAATCCCATTAGCCTCTGAAGACAAGAGGAGAAATTGCCATAGGGCCTGCACTGCTCAGCGTGAGGTGGAAACTTGGCAAATGAGGCGTTCAGACTCCAAGACCATCAGACCTTGAAGGTACCCCTGAGAGCATCTGTCTGGCCTCCCCGTTTTAGAAGTGTGTTGCTTAATTTCCAAACAGTCGGGGATTTTCTTTTTATTGGTTTGTTATTGATTCTAGCTTGATTCTCCTGTGGTTAGAGAACATACTCAGTAGGATTTCAGTCCTTTGAATTGTGTAGAGACTTACTTTATGGCCCCAAGAATGGTCAATTTTGGTAAATGTAAACATTTGGCAAACTTGGAGAAAAAAGTGTGTGTCCTACAGTTGTTGGATGCAACATCTTGTATAAGTTAATTAGATTAAGTGTGTATATGTATATTAGATATTTTTGTGATCTTTTTCCTGCTTGTTCTATCAGTTTCTGAGACATATTAAATCTTCTACCATTACTTCAGAGTGCCTGTTTCTCTTTAATTCGGTCAAGTTTTATCCATATTTTTGAAGTTGTGCTATGAGGTGCAGTTGAATTTAGAATTGCTATGGCTTCCTGGGAGACGGACTTTTTATTACTATGAGTTGCTCCTTTTTATCTGTAGAAATGCTGCTCACCTCAAAGTCTACTTTGTTATTAGGTTCCACTCCACTGTGTTCCTTAGGTTTATGGTTATATGGTACTAGATGCCCGGTGCATGGATTCGTGCACCGGTGGGGTCCCTCGGCCTGGCCTGCACCCTCTTGGATGTTGGACTGCTGGTTTCAGCCAGGCCAAGGGACCCCACCGGTGCACAAATCCGTGCACCAGGCCTCTAGTTTGCATATAAGATCTTTGGTTAATCTCTTCCCTCCCTCCCCCATACCCCCTTCCCTTTGAGATTCATCAGTCTGTTCCATGTTTCCATTCCTGTGCATTGAGTATCTGCCCCCTGGTTGTCAGTGCATGTCATAACTACTGGTCGGACGGTCGAATAGTTGAATGGTCACTTAGGCTTATATATATATATAGATATCTTCTTCCTTTCTTCACTTGACCTTCCTGTATTTTGATATTTAAAGTGTATCTTTTATAAGCAGCACATAGTTGGGTTTTATGATACTCTCTGTCTTTTGGTGGATATATTAGGATCACTTACAGTTAACATAATTATTGCTATATTGGGTTTAATTTTATCATCTTACTTTTTACTTTTGTCCCACCTGTTCTGTATTCCTTCTTCTATTTTTTTGCCTTCCTTTGGATAAACCAAGTATTTTCAATATTTTTGTATTTAAAAATTTTTTATTAAAGTGAATCATATAACATAAAAGTAACCATTTTAAAGTGAACAACCCGGTGGCCTTTAGTACATCCACAGTGTTGTGCAACCACCACTTCTATCTAGTTCTAAGACCTTCTCATTGCCCTAAAGGAAACCCCATACTCATTAAGTGATGCTCCCCATTCCCTCCTCCCCTTGTCCCCGGTAACCACAAATGTGCACTCTGCCTCCATGGATTACAGATAAATCAAATACAGTCATCATTCCATTTCCTCCTGGATTAGCCTGTTATTATATAGTTTTAACTCTTCTTTTAATGGTTATCACAGAGATTAAAGTACACACTCATAACTGGCTAGATTTTACTTTAAATTAGTACTTTTATTGCTTCCAGATCAAGGGAAATATTTTAGATGCACTGCATTTTTGTCTGTTCAACTGTGCGCAGCCAGTGAGAGCTGAGGTTAGCTTGCTAAACTCATAGGTTCCCTTTTCTGCTTGACTTCTTATCCATCACTCCAAACTACTTATGAATCGTCAAGAACATTGTGGGGCAAAGTGCTGGCAGATTGTTGGACTCACTTCAGTTGGTTCCCTTCTCTCTGAAATCCTGGCTCCTCAAGTTCTGGCTGCCAAGGTCTCTCTCCAATACCTTAAAAACATTTTTTGGCCTTTTATATTTTTGTCTAGCTATTTGAGATATTCTCAGTGGAGGGTTGGTCTGTAACAGACTACTCTGACATTATCAGGAGTAGAAATCTTGCTCTCTCATTTTATAATTAAGGAAACTGAGGTCTGGAGGGGGAATGGCTGTCTAGTTTCACACTGCTAATTAAGCCAGAGCTGGAAATAGAGCTCCCAGTCCCTGAGAGCTATTCCAGTGCTGTTTCTACCACAACATGCTGGGCAACAAAGTGATCCGAGCCTATCAAACACTCGTCCAAGCCATCATTCATTCATTCCACAAATATTTTTCAAGGACCTGTTCTGTGCCAAGCAGTGGGCAAATAAATGTGTGTTTTTTGTTTTTCTCCCAACTGCTTTCAAGACTTTTGTCTTGGTTTTCAGTAGTTTTGTTATGTTATGTGTAGGTGTGTTTTTCTTTGTATTTACTCTGCCTAGCGTTCATACATCTTCAAATATTCTTTCTGCCTCATGCTTTTTCTTCTCTGATTCAGAGATGCCCATTACGTGTGTGTAATCCATTCAAGAATTATACAGTCTTGGTAGCAGGGTAGTTTGGAGGTAGACAAGTATATTATTTAAGAAATAGTTTTAGTTGCTTCTTTTAGTGACACAGGATAAGAGTGGCTTAAATAAAATGGTTAATTTCTATTCCAGTGATAGTGAACCTATGACACGCGTGTCAGAGGTGACATGCGAACTCATTTTTTTGGTTGATTTTTCTTTGTTAAATGGCATTTAAATATATAAAACAAATATCAAAAATATAAGTCTTTGTTTTACTATGGTTGCAAATATCAAAAAATTTCTATATATGACACGGCACCAGAGTTAAGTTAGGGTTTTTCAAAATGCTGACACGCCGAGCTCAAAAGGTTCTCCATCACTGTTCTATTCTGTGACAGAATGGAGGTAGGTATCCCAGGTTTGGTATGGCGGCTGTGCTCCATTGGGTGTTGCCCTCATCTTCTTGAACAAAGATGGTTTATAGTACATCCCTGCTCCACCCAGAAGGATGGAGGGAGTGGGAAAGAAGACCCCCCCCCCCCCCCCCTCAGCTTCTCCCTGGAAGTTATCTATCTCCCTTGCTTTCACACCCCATTGCCTGGAATTTGGTCATGTGGCCACAACTAACTGCTAAAGAGGGTGGGAAATGTAGTCTTTCTTCTGGGAGGTCACTTCTTGGGCTAAAATTTAGGGGGTCTATTGCTATGAGGGAGAAGGGTATGCAGAACATTGGCAAACAATTAGCAGCCTTTTCCACAGCAGGTAATCACAATACAAGGCAACAGGTGTCAAGCTGAAGTCTCAGAGGAGGAAGTTGGAAAGATGTCATGAAAGAGGTAACATTTGACTGAGTATTGAAGGGTGAATAGGAGTCCATTGAGTGAAAAGTGACCAAAGGGCTCTCCAAGCAGGGGCACTGGCATAGGCACTGACTCCTGGGAGCACAGTCCACACAGTTTCATCTTTCTGACTTCAGTGCCCAGCACGGAATAGGCTGCTGTATAGGTGCTGTCAAATAGAATTAATTGCGAGGGCAGGAAGAGGGAGGCTTTTGCTCTGGAGAGTGGAGGCCTAGTGGAATGGAAAGGTGCTACTGTGGGGGTGGGAGAGGATTTGTGGCATTATAGACATACTAGTAGCCCTTTGCACGAATCCGTGCGCGAGTAGCTCATTACCACTTGCCTCAGCTGGCCACCCTGCCCACCGCCGCTGGTAGCTCTCAGCTGCTCGTAGCTCACTTCCCCACCCTCCTGTAGCTCTTTGCCCGCTGCCCTGCCCTCCTGTAGCTCTCCGCCACTTGTAGATTGGTCCTGACTTTACGGTGTCCCGACTAATTTGCATTTTCCTCTATTATTATATTAGATTGGGGTTTAAGGTGAAAACAGGCATGCCCAGTGGAAACTGTTCGGCAGGTGCTGAGAGACTGGGGACTGGAGGTGTGGGTTTTGGAGCTGTCCTTGGGAGAATGATAATTGAGGTTGTTATAGAGACTATTTTCCTCTAAGAAGAAAATACAGTAAGAGTAAAAGGCCAGGCAAGAACTGAATCATTGTGATGGAGGGGAAGAACGAGTAGGCAGAAAGGACTGCAGTGCAGGGCAGGCTGTCCTTGGAGAGCTTTCAGCAGCCTCCTTCTTCTCCAAAGGGCTTGCTGACACGTCCAGCCTCGTCCACTCCCCTGGACCTGGCCCCGCCGTCTTCCAGCGACTTGTTCTTCCCATGATCCTGGATAGCTTTCAGTTAATGATGAACCCAATTTTGTGTTCATTAAACTTCACTAGGCAATTTCGTTTTACTCCTAAAATGATTTGAGGGAACATTCTGGCTTCATTTTTATTACACTAGTAATCCACATTCACTTTAGAAAAATATCAAAAAATGTAGTTAAACAAAAGAAAGAACATTAAGTTACCCATAATTTCTCTGCCTAGATGAACATTTTGGTATATATATGTCCAGACTTTATCTATGCTCTCTCCCTTCCTAATAATGTGAATATAAACAACTGCCAATATTTATGAGCCCTTACTTTGTGCCAGTCACTGTTCTGTTTTATAAATGTATGATGTTACTTAAACCTCATAGCAATCTATAACAAAGTTATTATTACCCCAATTTTAAAAATGAGAAAACTAAAGCATAGAAAAGATTTGACATTTACCCAGATCGTTGAACCAGTGTGCCATTCTAATCTATACATACATATTGGTTTGTTTTTAAACTTTTGACTATGAAAAGTATTCAAATTTATACAAAACTAAAGGGAATAGAATGGTGAAGTCCAGTACAGCCCAACACCCCGCTTCAGCAACCATCCACTCACAGTCAATCTTGTTTTACCCATTTCCCTAGCCAGCTCTCACCCCAATTATTCTTAAGCAAATCCCAGACATCTTCCCATTTCATCCACATTACACGTCTTTGTAGACAAGGGCCTTTTCTAAGTGGAGCCACAATAATGTTGGCACCATTCATCCAAGTGAACAACTCCCTAACACCACCTACTTTCTACTAGTGTTCGTTTCCTCAGTTGTCTCAGAAATATTTCCCATTTATTTGAATCAGGACCGTACACGCTCCCGCATGTGGCTGGGGCTGGAATTCATACCTAGACTGGTCTGGCCCCAAACTCATGCTCTTTCCAAACACCAAACTCACATTATGAATGGAAAAATCTATATGCTTTATACTACAGTTAACTTGAGCATATGCATGTATAGCAATTAACAAGTTTTAGGTGTTTATCTGGGCAGTCAACTTAAGGAATAATTTGCAATTTCTAATCATAAGGAACTGATGAAAACCTTCTATAGTCTGCCAAATTTCTCTTTCTATATCCTGCAGGGCTTTTGATCTCTAAGTTTTCTACTCTATCTTTTATCCTACAATAGATGGTTATTTCACTATATAAGGATCTTTATTATGATTTTTATTTACCCATCCATTCATCCGAGAAATTAATTGAGCACTATAATTTGCCAGAGACTCTAATTGGCAGATAATGGTCCCTACTCTTGTGGACTTATATTCTATGGGGGAGAGAGACAAGCAAAAAGTAAATGGATGAATAATTAAAACTTTCAAATTGTTATAAATACCATGTGAAAGCAGTAAGGAGTGACTCTAGAAAATGATGGTGAAAACTTTCAAAAGCATTTAGAAAATGATTTGTTTCACTTGCTCCAAGTTCCTTCTAAACGCATGCTCCATCATTGGTGTTGTTCAATCCATAAATATGTTTTTAATTGAATTGCCATGTACTTATTGAAAAATTTAAATGACATGAAAGTTTGTACATAAAGTCCCTATGAAGCCCTACTCCTTCCACTTTCAGTCCTCCAGGACCACCCAGTGGCATCTTGGTGTGCCTCTGCCCCTCCTTTCCTACGAGTATGAGGTCAGCTAGAGTAGACTGGAGAATGCCAGCACAGATAGATGTGTGGATGGGGAGTGTCCATGGGCTAAGCTTATTACACAAACCCTCTCTCATGAGCATCCAGAGTTGTCAGTGGTCATCACACTCCAGGGCACGGTGAGCTTCACTTGCATTGGTCTTTGTGTTTACTGTTCTTTGAGAGGTGTGCCTTTTGAGTTGGATACATTCACTTGGCACTTGGCAAGTTTGGAGGTAAAAATATAACTTGTGTGTATGACTATCTTGTCATTGTGGGACTTTTAACTAGTTTTCCAGGCTAAAACACACCACGCATGAAAGGAGAGGATTTGACCCCATCCAAATAATCAATCAAATTGAAGGCAATTTCAAAAGGGATGTTCAAATAATATTTCAACAGGCACCACAGCTGCTGGAACAGTGTAAATATGCAAAAGTAAATGAAAAAAAAGAGAAAAAATAAAACAAAAGAAACACAAAATAAAAACAAACAAAAACAAAAGTAAATGAGGTAAAAAAAATATTAACCATGTAAGCACTGGTTATTAAACAAAAAGCATTTTGGGTATATATGTGAATTTATGCATAATGTTCTGCAACTTGTTGTTTTCACTTAACAATATCCATAACATGAACTTTTATCTCATTCTTTTGATAAAATGCATAACATCCCATAGAATGAATATTTTGTACTGTATATAACCATTCCTCTATTAGTAGGCATTAAGATTGCTTCTGATTGTGTACTATTACCAATAATGTTGCAACAAATATCTTTGTACAGATATCCTTGAATAGGATAGATTCCCTAAAAGTGCATCTCTGAGCCAAAGGGTATAGATATTTGAAATGTTGTTAGACTTTATCAAATTGCCTTTCAAAGGTATTAAAACAAAACACAATGTGTGAAAGTGACCTTTCCTTCAGTATTACCAGGTCTTTATATATTCCTGATATGATAGGTCTAACATAGCATCTTATTTTATTTTATTAAAAATATATTTTTATTTATTTAAGAGAGGAAGGGAGAGGGAGAGAGACAGAAACATCAATGATGAGAGTGAATCATTGATCAGCTGCCTCCTGCATGCCCCACACTGAGGACTGAGCCCATAACCCAGGCATGTGCCCTGACTGGAATCAAACTGTGACCTCCTGTTCATAGGTCAACGATCAACCACTGAGCCATGCTGGCTGGGCTAGCATCTTATTTTAATTTGAATTTCTCTGATAACTGGGGAGGATGATCATCTTTCAATGTATTATCCCTTTGCATTTTTCCTCTAAAAATTTCTTGTCCATTTTTCTGTTGAGCTGTTTGTTTATATTGATTGGTAAGAGCTCTTTTTGTCCAGCAGAGATATTAGCCTCTGGATTGTTACCTATATTGTGAATTTTCCATTTTATCAAATGTTATTTATCATGCTTTTCACTACACAGAAAGAAGCCTTTTCATTTTAGTGAGTTAAGATTTCAGTCTGTTTATTTCTGGCTTCTAGGTTCTGTTTCTCCCAAGATTAACCATTAACCGTCTTCTTTCTCTGACTGTAGTTGCTCAAGTGGTTCCTATTTAACTACTTTATGCACATAAGTAGGTAGGCTATAATCAGAAGTGGAGAGAATGGAGAGAGAAAGAGAGAGAAAGACAAGAAGAAGAAGAAAAAGGGAGAGAAGAAAGAGGTAGAGGAGGAGGAGGAGAACAAGAAAGAAAGAAGAAGAATGAGGTGTGAAAGAGAGAGCTGAAGCCAGGAATTCTTTTATATATATATATATATAAACTCCTTATATATATATTAACTCCTTTAATTTTATTTTAGCCAGGAATTCTTAGCAAAACCTGCTAGCTCCCTTTCTTGTCTCTAAACTTTAAATGGCTCTTGCAGCCAGGCCAGTGTGGCTCAGTGGTTGAGTGTGATCCATGAACCAAGAGGTCTTTTGTCCGAATTTGGTCAGGGCAGGCAGGCTTGATCCCCTGTAGGGGGCAGCCAATCGATGTTTCTCTCTCATCAATGTTTCTATCTCTCTATCCCTCTCCTTCCCTCTCTCTCTGAAATCAATAAACACACACACACACACACACACACACACACACACACACTTTTAATTGCTCTTGCTTTCCCCACAGATCCTCCTAGGAAAGCTATTCTCAAGATGGGAGATGTTTGCATTTCTCAGACTGCATCCCTAACCCTCCCTCCCCTGCCATGCTACTACCTCCTGGAAATTTTCTAGATTCCCTTCTCAGCCACAACCCCCATTTCTCATGGCTTCTCTGGGGTGGAGGTTTGGGCCCCTTTCACAAAAAGCAAAACCTGATATTCTTTACTTAAAAGGACATGTCCCACTGGAGGTGTGGGAGGTACTTTTAGGTGGTCCATCAAGCCAACATAAAATAACTTTGAATCACAGGATTTGAAAGTTATTCCCTTTTTAATTTGTTTCCTAATCTTTTAAATCGCATCAAGGATAAATTTAGCCTGGTGGTAATGTTTGTCATACTTCCCTAACTCATGCTAATCTCTCTCTTTAACAGAGAAAATAGGCCTCCTGGCTGGCATCCTTTGGCAGACAATCATTTAGTTAGAATTTAACAACATGCTATTGTTTTCATTGTATTTATTTTCTACAATTACATTCTATTTATGGCTAATGATTCTGGTAGGGATTTAAAGTAGAGATATAAAGTTTTCTTTAACATATTTATTTTTAGAAAAACAAAGTCAATAATAGTGCTTAAGTTACCAGAATATAAAAAAAATCATGCTGGTGAGCCCTAGCTTGTTTGGCTCAGTGGATAGAGGGTAGGCCTGTGGACTGAAGGGTCTGGGTTCAATTACAGTCAAGGGCATATACCTCAGTTGCAGATTCGATCCCTGGCCCTGGTTGGGGCGCATATGAGAAGAAACCAATCGATGTTTTTTCTCTCTCTGTCTTTCCTTCTCCCTTCCACTCTCTCTAAAAATCAGTGGAAAAATATCCTTGGTTGAGGATTAACAACAACAATAAAATCATGCGGGTGATACCCCATGGAAGGGAGTCTGGGAAACAGATAGCGGCCTCAATCAGAGTGTACACAGGCTCCCATGACCTCTACTCCCCTTTACTCTACCCCTTATCCAGGGGCCTCCACTGCCTTTTCTTTGCTGCCAAGAGGCCCTTTTCCCTCCTGGCCCCAATTCTATCCTGATCACATCAATTACTGACCCAATCTTGGGGCTCTTTTTTTCTAAAGTAATCTATGTTGGGGTGTTAATGGGTGTTACCTGTTCAATTTAATAATGTCATTTTAATATTGATAGTTCTCTTAGTTCAAGAGAGAGGGGGTGGGAAGAGCCCGTGAGTTCTGTGGTCAGATAAGTCTCAGTCTAATGTCCACCTGAACCAAGCTGTGACCCTGGACAAGTCCATTAACCCCAAAGAAGGTTAGCGTATGGAAATTTGGGGAAGGAAGAAAGACAGCCTGGAAGGGGGCAGACACAGAGCCTTAAAAAGCCTCCCCTAGTCCCAGCTAGAATAATTAGACAAGAAAAAAATAAGTAAAGTGTATCCAAGTTGGAAAGGAAGAAGTAAATTGACCTCTGTTCACAGATGACATGAGCTTATATGTAGCAAACGCTGAGGATTCCACACAAAAGAACTGTTAGAACTAATGAACCAATTCAGCAAAGTTGCAGGATACAAATCAACACTCAAAAATTGGCTGCATTTCTATACACTAACAATGAACCCCACAAAAGGAAATGAAGTCCTGGCCAGTGTGGCTCAGTTGGTTGGGCATCTTCCTGTGCACCAAAGGGTTGCTGGTCGGGGCATGTACCTGGGTTGCAGTTTGATCCCTGGTCGGGGTGTGTATGGAGAGTGGCCAACTGATGTTTCTCTCTCTCTCCCCCTTCCTCCCTCTAAACATGTCCTTGGGTAAGGATTAATGAAAATGGCCGGCAAGGCAGAGTTCAGAACCCGGAAGTGGAAGCGCAAGTGAAATCCCTGTGGCAGAGCATCTTGGCCCATGTTGTATTGCAGGCAGCCTCAGGGGTGACTCCTCCTCTGAGAGGAGAAGGAATGTTCACGCTTCTGTAGGTGTTGCCTTCCTTAGCTATTTTCACTCGGGGCTCTGTGCTTTGGCAGCGCCAAGCAGCCCGAGGGCCGCTGTGAAGAAGCCAAGGGTGTGCGATGTTGGGAAGAAGTTGGGGACTGGTTGGGCCAGGTCTTGGAAAGAAAGACGTTTGGGCTCCAGGAGGCAGGGAGTGCACCCAAGCTGAAGGTTGGAAGCTGAAGGTTGGGAGGGGCCCAGGGTGGGCCAGGGACAAGCAGGGAGGTCCCCTGGAGGGCTGATCCCCACCCCTAAGAATGAGGAGAGGACCCAAGGAAGACTACTGCTGGCTTACGTTCACAGATATGTTGTACTTATGTCCCCAAGTGCTTTTGTTCTTTAAAAAAATTTTTTTAAGGGCTGATCCCCACCCCTAAGAATGAGGAGAGGACCCAGGGAAGACTACTGCTGGCTTACGTTCACAGGCATGTTGTACTTATGTCCCACGTGCTTTTGTTCTTAAAACATTTTTTTTAAATTATGAAATACACACACACACACACACACACACACACACTATTATAGGCTTTAGAATGCCCTGTCTCTCACTTTAGAAAAATAGAACATGATGGCTAAGGCAAAGCCCCCTTCCTCTCCCCGGAAGTGCCCACTCTCCAGAACTCAGGGCTCATTCTGTGTGTGGGGGTCTAAGCACCCTCCCATCCTCTGCTGGGACTCCAACAGGTGTGTGTGTCATCAGAGGTCTTGGCCTTGCAGAGAGAGCGAAGGTTTGGACACACAGGTTCAGAGGCAGGAGCTCCTGGAAAGTAGGGGTTGCTTAGGACAAGGAAGCTGTGGGAAGCTCTGTGGGAAGCTCCGTGGGTCCCGGGGAAATGAGAAAGCAAAGGGCAGGTCTGCAAGTGGTGGTGTCTGAAAGGGCGGATTTTCCCAGGAAGTGCTGTGAGCTGTGCAGTGTGACCGCTCCCTGTCACCCCACCGTCATCAGAAAAACTGCAATGATAGTGAAATGCACGGAACCGTGCTGGTCGGTGTGTGCGGGGTGTGTGTGTGTGTGGGGGGGGGGGAGCACAGGGAGGGGCACCAGTTGCTTCGGGTCACTCCCAAAACACTGGTCTATGCACAGGAAAGTATGTATGCATCTGGGCCTCTCTCCCTCTTCTGTTTTCCTAAAATGCTGGGACTGAGATGTACATGGGATGATTAGAAAGTGACCTAATTACTCCATTTCATTGATCCAACAACACTCCCCTAACACTGTATCAGGTGCTGGGGAGTGTACAGAGATGGCCAGGCCAAGAGGCTCCGTCTCCGGGGTCGCAGCCTGTGTCCCAGGCCCAGGGAGAGGCCTGCTGTGGGAGAGAGGTCGGGGCTAGTGCTGAGTGACCACAGAGGTGCTCGAGGTTCCCGTGGACGGGCAGGAAGAGCTCCCCGAAGGAGAGGTGCTGAGAGGAATCTCTAGGTACAAGGAGGCCTTGAAGCCGAGTCAGCAGGAGTGAGGCTGGAGAGGACGATGTGCACATGGAGGGGGCGCAGGGAGATGGCGGGGCTTGCTGAGAAGCAGGGGTGTCCCCCTGGGCAGTGGGGAGACATTGCGCATTTCTGGAGTGATGTGCATCCATCAGGAAGATCGCCAGGAGTGGAGGGGTCAGTGAGGAAGCACTGCCCTCTTCCAGGTCAGGACAGTGAGGGACGGACAGGAGGCGCTGGGGATGACCCAGAGCAGCGCCACTGCTCATGTCCACCGAGGGCTCCTGGGTGTCAGGAACCATGTGAGTTCTTCACTCATATCTTCTCATTCGTGCCTCTGTAGGCGAGATTGCTATTCTAGTGTTTTATAGGTGAGGAAACAGGCTCAGGGAAGTGTAGTCACCTGCCCAGGGTCCCCAGCAGGTAAGTGGCAGAATCAGAATTAGAAGGCAGGTACGTCTTACACTCTGCACTGACCTCTGCCACTCTGATCCATGCCAAACCCAGACCCCCTGCCATTCGGCTGTCACAGAAGAAGGAACATCCCCCGGTCCCCTAACGGTCAACAGGTCATAAATGCTCAGCATTAGGTATCTGTGTGTGTATACAGGGTGGGGCAAAAGTAGGCTTGCAGTATGCAAAACAGAGTTTATTCTTGTATTCATGTATTAATTATTGTATTCTTTTCTTTCATTTTTTTGGGGGGGGTTAATCCTCACCCAAGGACATTTTCCCATTGATTTTTAGAGAGAGTGGAAGGGAGGGGAAGAGAGAGAGAGAGAGAGAGAGAGAGAAACATTGATGTGAGAGAGACACATTGATTGCTTGCCTCCTGCACGCACCCCAACCAGGGCCTGGGAACCTGCAATTGAGGTACATGCCCTTGACTGGAATCAAACCCGGGAGTCTTCAGTCCGCAGGCCAACAATCTATCTACTGAGCCAAAGCGGCCAGGGCTATTGTATTCTTTTCTATCCAGACAACTGTAACCCTACTTTTGCCCCACCCTGTATACCTTCCAATCACAATGCCCTCTGTCATCATTAGAAAGAACTATCATCTGTGTGTCAGGGCTAAGTGAGAGGTGAGGCAGGGCGGGATGGCTGGGTGAGAGGCAGGACGGTGGGCGTTCTGGGGAAAGGCTTCCGGAAGCAGCCAGTGGGAAGTGGCCCAGGGAGGGATCCTGGCTGACTCCTAAGGGGAGCCCTGAGCTCAGGAACCACCGACAGCTGTGCCCTGTCATTGAAAGGCACCATGAGCAGTGAGAGGACAGGGTGCAGGAGGCTTCGGCCAGATCCAGGGGGAGCCTGCCAGGTGTCAGAGGCCAGGAGGGAGCAGCTTCGGAGACAGTGATGGCCAATTGCCTCTTTGGATCCTCCCCACTCATCCCCGCTCTTAGGGGCCTTCACAGGCTTCCTCCTGGTGGGGTGTGGGGTCAGCTGCAGGCTTCAGCAGCCTCAATGCCTGCATTTTACTACCCCTACCTCTTATTAGCCCCTACCTCTTGCCCACAGGATCTGCCCATCAAGCTTCCCTCTTCCTTCAAGGAGCTCTGGGCATTCCGGGGTATCTGATGTGACCCCAAGCCTCTGCTGCTCCCAATGAGGATCCCCTTATTTTCTCATGGATCCCTAGTTTGCCCTCTGTGTTAGAGAACCCTAATTGTGCACATGGTTGAATTTTTTTTTTTCATAATGCTCTCCAGTTCCCTGTATAACGAGATGCTTAGCTGCTTCACCCACCACCACACGGGAGAGGGGCCCAGACCTGAGTGTTGTCCCCACTGGAACTCCTCACACAGGAAGAGAGGGCGGGGAGGTGGGCAGGACACGGTTGTTGAGCACCTGCTGTAATGGCAGGACTCTCCTGAGCACTTTAGACAACTCATCCCATTTAACCTGACCCTTGGAGTGGACATTGGCATCCTCATTGTTTAGATGGGAAACGGAGGCTCAGAGGTTCCCCTGACACAGCAGAGCTTGCACAGCTGGGAAGCAGCAGAGCTGGCGGGTCTGTTTAGCTCAGGGCTCCTTCCATCACACCTTTTCGTTCCTCTCTGCCCACCTCCCCATGGTGTGGAGAAGGAAGTACTACCAGGAATATGGTGACATAGTTTCTGAGCTGGTACTGGGATTCCGGGAGCTCTCAGGAGACCTTGGTTTTCTTCCCACCTCTACCCATCCTTCCCCGGGACCCCTCTCATCTGTGAAGTGGGAGGGTTGCTCTGCTTATCTGCAAGGCTCTCCCAGCGATGACGTGACCTGCTTTGTGGCTCTTCACCCTCTGGCCCTCCTCAGGGATGGTTGGGAGACCCTGAAAAGATGCCATTCACACCCCAGAGTGCCATGTGCCATGTTCCATGCATGAGCAACCGGATGCCAGAGGGGCTTCTAGGAGGGACCTGGGCTGCTTTCCTACAAAGATGAACCGGCCATGGTCGGGGGAGAGCTGGGGAGGTAAAGGGCTCTGCCTTCAGGTGTTTGGGGCCTTGTTTTATGTTTAAGGGAGGCATATTTTTTCCTTTTATCTTATACATGGCCAGCTTTACAGTAGGAAGTGAACAAGCAGATAGCAAATACAAAAATCTATGTGACAATTCTGACTGGCAAAAGCAGGGCATTGCTGTTTTCTAAGGAGACTTGGCAGCCCCTGACCACGTCACCTTGCTGGGCCCCGGCTTCCCCGTCTGCTCAGGAGGGGTCTGGTTAGGCGCGGGCGGTCTGGCGTTCCCTGGCTCTGTGAATGAAGTGGCAAAGGTGAGCAGCAGCAGGGCCGGCTTCATGGGCACATGGCCTGTGCAGTCTCGGGGTCCTGTACTTACACGGGCCCACGCTTGGTTGAATGCTCTGCTCTCACTGTCTTGAAATTCATATTGTTTTTTGAGCTCCGGGTCCTGAAGGTTGTATAACTAGTCCTGGCTGGCAGTGCCAGCCCTTGGCCACACTGTGAGGTGGGGACGCTTGCCCCTGGTCCCTTTCTCCGGCTTTTCTAAGTCCTCTCTGTCAGCGTGGAGCTGAGGCCTCCTGCAGACATGGGCGCTTCTCTGGTGCTGCCATCATGTCCATGTGGGTCTGTCTGGCTCCACCCACCCAGCCCCTCACCGTCCTGCTTCTTTCAGTGAACCCCGCTCTGTGTGTGCCCATGGTAGGGCTTTGCGAGAATTTGTTGATTAAATAGATGATTGACCAGTGAGCAAGCGAAAGCAGAGGAAGGAGTCAGATCTGGGCTCTGTTCACGCCACTCGCCTGAGCCTCCTGTTCCTCGGGAGCAAGAGAGGGCTGGGGAGGCAGCTGGGGCTCTCTTCCAGCACTGCGATGCTGAGGAGGCCTTGCCGGCACCTCTAAAGCAATGCCACCAGCTCCAGCTGACCCTACACCCCTCCTGGAGGAAGTCACCTCAGCTGACCAGCGATCAGAGGCCACGCACGTTCCTCTGTGGTAGACTCTGGGGACCCACGCTTCAGAGTGAGGCTTGAGGAGGGGGATTAGGGAGGATATAAAGGTGGGGGAGAGATGAGAGTGAGTTCCTAAAGTTCCAATTTTCAAGGATGGAATCTGGAAGGTCACAGCCTGGCCTCCTGCTCTCAGGGCCTGGGAGCTGAGTGGATGTTCCTCATGGACACCCAGCCGGCTCGAGAGATGTGATTTCATTAGTTGTTTACTTATATCCATTACTTTACTGTTGAAGTTTTAAAGTGAAGTCAGAAAACAGTTACTACCAAAACCATCTCCTGTATTCCAAAGGGATTATTTATGAAAATTCTTGCTTTTAAGTATATGGACATTGTCTCCTCACAATAGGGCCTTGGTCATGCTTCACTCGGGGTGTGGGGGAGGGGCGGCGCTCTCAGTTCCTTTCGTTTCCTTTGTGTGGTTGCCTCTAAGTTAAGTCTATAGATGTTTGGAAGTCAAGGCTGAGCTATCATAAGAAGCAGTGGACTGTCCACCAAGAGGGCCCCAGAAGGGCGTTGCCATGGTGAACTGGCCATCATCCAAGGTTTGTGGGCTTGGACATATGTCTTTCTCACTGATTCAGCGCCCAAGAGCCCACTCAGGCTGACAGAGTTTGCAAGAGACTGACTCCAAGCCTGAATGTCAATGTGCTGATTAAAAAATAGCTGTAACTGACAGATGGACTGCCCATTCGGGCACCCTCTCTCTGAAATGAGGTACAAAGAGAGACAAATGGGAAAATGTCTCTCGATGAGCATGATCGAGGGGAGAGAGGAGTTACAGAAGGTGGGTCTCATTTAATGGCCCCAGATTCCAGCAGCCCCACGCATGCAGCTCCCCAGGAGGGAAGAGTCCTCCCAGTGGAACAAAGCTTTCGAGGCCCTGGCAAGGCTGGGCGAGCACTGCCGGTGGCTTCCTCCTTGGGGCTCCCATGGCTGCCCTGACGGACACTGTCTTTCTTAAACTATGTTCGTGCCATGAGGTCTGATCCAGCTCCCTAAGCTCCCTGTTGCTCATCAGGTTCTCTAGAAGCAGACTCTCAAGTAGAGATCTGTGTGCAGGGAGCTTTAAGGGGCTGTGCTCTTGGGATCACCATTCGTGGTGGACTGAAGGAGGCAGGATTGGGAAGAGGGAGTTGAACTTCGATGCAGATGTGACAGGTCTCAGTCAATCCCATCCGAGGCCCTGGAGCTGGAATGGCCCCTTAGACTTGTTCTATGTGGAGCCACGGGCCCTGGCTTGCCCTGTATTTATCACCGGATGTGGGTTATCTGTGGGAAAGAGTCATGACTTTGGATGAGGCAGCTCTCTTCATCTGGGAGCAAGTCCTAGAGGAAAACTCGCCAGACACTCTTGCAGCGTGGGTAGTCGGCGCCTCAGTCCTACAACGCCCACGGTTCAGTCCGCACTGTGACTTGTGAATGTGGGCCTTGTTCCCAGCGCCCGACTCACAATGACTGCTGGGCGCGTACAGCCCCAGCCATATCAGTGCAGCAGCATGTGAAATGAGAATCAGAGTGGCTGCCTGGGATCTCATTCATTTAAAACCTTATTATTCTTACAGCCTTGGGAAGACTCAGGGATGATAAATCCATATGATGGGGTGAACATATGGCCACCACATCCAGTGATACTACGGAATCTGGGTCATTGTCACACCAGTCATGCATCTCCCCTCCCTCCCTGCAAAAGGACCACCGCCCTTCCAACTGCAGTGCCCTCCACCTCCCCTCCCCCACCTCCAGCTGATAAACTCCTACTCATCTTTCAGGGTCCAGTGTGAATGTCACTTTCTCTCAGAAATATTCCCCAGCCACCTCTCCCCACTGCCCAGCAGAATTGTCATGCCCTTTCTGGACCCCAGAGCACCCATGATCCCTGCCTCAAGCAGCTCTATTGGTACTGATGGGTGTGCTGGTCTGTTTTCCTCTTGATAATGTCTTTAGGGCCTGAATTAGATCTCACCCCATCTGTATCTTGGAGCACAGAGCAACACAGACTCTATGGATGAGCTAAATGAATGAAGGAGGGGACTTCGAAGGCTCCTGAGTCAGGAATGAAGGAGGGAAGTCAGGCTGAAGAGGAGGCCTGGGAAGAGTTCATGCCAGCAAGCTCAGCAAGGAAGCTACTCATCCTTCTTGACCTGAGCTGCCCAGTTTCTCTACCTGTGTCCTCATCTCTACCTGTGCCCAGTCAAAATAGGTTGAATAAATGAATGCATCCAGAATTTGAGGACAAAGACAAGGATTGGGATGTGGCAGTAGATTGAGAGGATTCATTTAAAATATATTTTGAAAGCAGAAATGAGAGGCTTGGGTGACAGGCTGTAGTAGCTGGAGAACAAGGAGGGCAGCATGTCACAGTTGAAATCAGGTTTGGAGGCCGGAAGAATCAAGTAAGTCAGGTTCGGGCATAGAGAATG
Organism: Myotis brandtii; assembly: GCF_000412655.1. Taxonomy (NCBI): domain Eukaryota; kingdom Metazoa; phylum Chordata; class Mammalia; order Chiroptera; family Vespertilionidae; genus Myotis; species Myotis brandtii. Next base: position 2,168,671 of record NW_005356751.1, on the reverse strand, counting down.
GTCAGTTCAAATGGCCCATATACTGTATATGAATGTTAAGCCAACAAAATAGCTCTGTGGTTAAGAGAAAATGTGGCAATAATATTGGAGCCCCAAAGAGGAGTATGACACCCAGATCAGGGGAGCGCTCCTGTTCAGTTTGTGATGCTTCACTTCAAATACTAGAAGCAATTTTTCAAGGTCTTTTAACTGAGATGTGTTTCTAATCAGAAATGCCACTCGATTGTGGTTTGGACTGCGAACACTGCTGTGGCCTCTCAGTGGCTGTCTAGGTACGTCATTCGGGCTCCAGACAGCAATGCGAGCCTTCTCTGCTGTTTCTTATTTAGAAATGTCCACTAGGTGGCGACATTGTAGAGCCAGTGCTTTTTAAAAATGCATATAAACATAACCAATGGACACAAGA
>NW_005356751.1:2164250-2168162 GCF_000412655.1 Myotis brandtii | reverse complement strand
GGGGGCAGGAAGGGGACATATGTACTACTATCTGTAATACTTTAAACAATAAAAAAAAATAAAATAGAATTAGCCTGAAGATATTACATCCAGCTCTATAAAAAAGATTCCTCTTTGTAAAACACAACACAAAACTTTATGATATAAAATAATTGGAACTTTAAATATATGGAAAAACAATTCAAAATAAATTCAATGACCTTTTTGCTCCAACCAGGCACTATCCTACTTGACTTTTCCATTGGAACTCCTAACTCAGAGTTCTGTCCGTGGGCCTCAGCTTCTGTCCTATTGTTTTGTTGGAGTTTGTTTCTGCCTGTCCCTGAGGTTTGATACAAACAAGCTGCACTGTTTGGCTCTTCCCTCTACAGTTACTTGAGCAGCCTTTGGAAGATGGACAGGGAAGGCTTTTTTAGCTTCCTGAACAGAAGCACCTATTTTCTGGAGCTCAGGCAAGCCATGGCTCTCTGACCTTAGCTTTCTCACCTGTAAAATGAAGGCATCATACACTTTGCACAGGGGTTGTTTTAAGATTGGATAGGAAGAGGCCAGGAGACACTCCAAAAATTGTAAATCACTGTGCCCGTTTGTCGATCTACAGATCTCTTTTACAAAGATGCTGCTCTGGAAGAGAAACCGTTTAGTTTATTTTTAAAAACATGCTGGCTTTGGAGGATTCTTTCCACAAAGATGACATCTGCTAGTGTGCAGGGCGCTCCGCCCTCCTTTGGGGTCTAGAACATGGACCTGGCCGCTCTCGTGTTAGAAGCCATCGCAGTTGCCCCCGGACAGTTCACCCAGGATAAGGTGTCACATCTGGGCATCACTGAGAGGAGGCTGTTATGAAATCGGCTGGTTCCTGGAGCCGGTCATCGCCGAAATGAAATAATGTTAAAATTGAGAAGCTAATGTTCCACTTCTGTTTCTGGTGCAAAGCAGGCTATTCATCATCCCATCATTGTGGGGTCCGAGTCCAGAGGGGTCCGAGGTGGCCTGTGCTGCGTGCCTCCACGGTGCGAGTACAGTGCAGGCCGGCCTGCCACTCAGCGTGGAGGTGCAGGAGTGAGGGTCAGAGCAGGGAGGAGCTCACACTGGTCGGGTTGAGAGCCTGGGTTTCATCTGGCCTGCACAGTGTTTTTGTTTGTTTTGTTTTTAAGAATTTGAGCCAGGATTTAAAAACTGGGAACTTCCATAGGTTAAATCTGGATATCTGTCTTCTTTTAAAGAGTTGGAAAACTCAGAAACATGGATCTTAATTGCCACATGGAAGCAGCTGAGGGGTGCTGAGGGGCAGCTGCCCTTTACTGGGTGGGGCACCAGGTAGGTTGTTTGCCCCCGTCCCCACCTTTCCCTGTTTTATCACTGATTTCTTACACCTGCCTGGCCCCCTTCTGCGTGTGCATTTTCAGCCTCTGAGTCTGACTATTAACAGTTCTTGGAATTATGCTAGTCATTTACAAAACTTTTTCTTTTGTTTCTTTTAAGGGCAGTGTGGTAACTGCAAAGCTCACACACTAAATGGATGTTACAAGCATTGCAAAATCTTTCACATTTCACCCCTCAGTCCTTTCTCACCCTCTTTTCACTTTGCATCATTTGGAACTTATATAGTTGAGACTAGCTGGAGAAGTGTTTTCTTTAAAAGATTTACTAATTGGAAATTTATACTATATACTGTCCCAAAGTTAGCATTCTGAATGTTCTATTTTATGAGAGAGAGAAAAAGAGGGAGAAGGAGTGGGAAAGAGAGAGGGAGAGGGAGAGGGAGAGGGAGAGAAAGAGAACTGCCTGAAGTTGCTTTTGGTAGGTGGCCCTAGATTCACTTCCTACTACTGGGGGGTCAGCGATTGATACAGAAAAAAATAAAATCCTCTTCCTCCCATTAAATGGTATAAGCTTAGAGAACTTAGGAACTATTTAACTACGTATAAAACATTTAACTATATGTAAGCAGCAATCAGAAGATATGATGGGAGAAAAGAATCCATTTGCAGTTGTGACAAAACAGATGAAATCCACACCAATAAAGTTAAGCATACAAAGAGATTTATATGAAAACACATTTAAATGCTATTTTAATAAAAAGGGAAGATGCAAAAAGAAGCCCTAAACAACAGAAAAGTCTGCAATACTGAGCATCCATACTTGGGAGACTCAATATCACACAGATTTCAAATGTCCCTAATTTAGTCCAGAAATATGTTACTTTCCTGATAAAAATCACATTTTAAAGTATATAAATGGAATCTAAGGTCACATGAAAAACAAGCATATTCTTGAAGAGAGAAATTGTGGAATAAAAAGGGTAATGAAGAGATAATGGTCATACCAGACATAAAACATTATAAATCTACACTAATTTGAACAGCATGGTAAAAATATATAACTAGGTCAATAATATAGACTAAAAAATTAAACCAAATGCGTAGGAGAATTTTGTATATGATGAAATATCCTTCAGTAGGGAAAAGGTAAATTATTCATTTAATGGTGTTGAGACACTAGATTATTATATAAAAAGTTGGATTTATAATTCACTTGTTACAACAAATTAAATTCTAGGTGGAGCAAATTATACAAACATAAAAAAATAAAACCATAGAAGTAGTATGTGAAAATATGAAGACTTAACTAATAATACAAGAATGGGAGAGGCTCCTTTAAGAAACCACACACACAAACACACACACACACACACACACACACACATTAATAAATTCTGCATAGAAGCAATGAAAAAATTATGTATAATAAAGGATACTCAAGCAAAATTGAAAGAAAAAGGGCAAACACAAAACTGGGAGAAATGTTTGCAACTTGTATAACTTATAAAGCACCATCTTCCATAATATATTTCCTTATTCCATAATTATTTCTTTGTATATTAAAAATACTCTTGCAAGTAAATATGAAATGGACAAATTATAAGAACAAACAATTATCAAAAGAGGAATACAAAGGATTCAAAGATGACAAGATGCTCAATTTCAGCCTATAGTAGTAGAAAATGCAATTACAATGAGATATTTTTTGTTTTTAAACCTATTGGATTAGCAAAGATAATCAAAATAAAAGAACAAGGAACTTTTTCAAATATGAAAGCTTGTGAGCCAAACAAATGGGTTCTATACTTTTCAAGAATTACTCTGAAGTCTGGACTTCTTGAAGAAATGTAGATTCTGATAGTAAAATTAGCATTTTAAAATAGTTTGCAACAATACCACAATAATAATTGTTGCAGGCAAAAATCATTAGTAGGTGCTAAAATTAGTGGACAAAAGCATGATTAAGATTTAGAATATTTTCATAGTCTCAAACTATCCCCCTATAAGCTACATATTAATTACAAAGTGAGAAGTAGTAACATTACAGTGGTAAGTCCAGGCAGCCACAACCCTGTAATGTAAGGAAGCTCAACTAGCCACATGGAGAGGATCTGAGGCTCCCAGCAATAGACATCAACTGCAGGTAGGTTAGTAAAGGAGGCTTCAGGTGATTCCAGTTACTAGCTTCAGATGTTCCAACCGAGATCCCCAAATCATGGAACAGGGACAAGCCGCCCCTGATGTTCCCTCCACGATCCATGAGCGTAATAAATAACTGTTTAATGGTATTGAATCCAAGGGTAATTTGTTATATAGCCATAGTAACTGGAACAGATGATGTCTGCTAAATTTCTCCACCATAAAGTTACCATTTTCCCTTTGTTAGTTATAAGTAATTTGTGGGGAAAAACTTTGAGGCTATGCAAATATTCTGTTCCTTTAAGGTATTTTAGTGGATACACATTTTGAAACTTTCACCCTCATTAAACTAGTAGTATTCACCACCGAGGAATTTCTAATTTCATCATTCTATGTTTATTAGTTAGTATTTTTTTCATTAGGAAGAGCTTTATCTATCTATCTATCT
>NW_005356751.1:2145962-2164191 GCF_000412655.1 Myotis brandtii | reverse complement strand
ATCTCATAGATTCTTATTTTATTCAGTGAATATAATGCATTATTATCATTGTTGCTCAAAGTGTCCCATATTTTGCCGGTAGAAGTTCCTTCAAGCTGATCCTGGGTCTTCGGTATTCTCCCAACTATTGATTATCTCTTTAGTTTCTGGTGCACCAAGATGTTCCAGGTTCATCTTGTGCTTTTCATTACCCCAATCCTGGAATATAAGACTTTTCTCCAGGGAACTCTGGTTTATTTTAGTGGCAAATGATATTTAGAAACCAAGATCTAAATGCTAGATGTGCTTATTGCCATAGGGGTGTCATTGCTCCTAGGAGCTCTCGTAGACAGGGCTAAAACTATATTTATCCATGTATCTACCTATTGAAAAGCTCATACTGACACTTCCAATTCCAATCTACAACATCAGGGAACATTCTAATCTTCTCCCTTTTCCATATTTGTAACTCTTTTCTCTGACAGTAAGAAACCTGGCTCTCAATTCTTCTTTTTTTATATATATATTTTATTGATTTTTTACAGAGAGGAAGGGAGAGGGATAGAGAGCTAGAAACATCGATGAGAGAGAAACATCGATCAGCTGCCTCCTGCACACCCCCCACTGGGGATGTGCCCGAAACCAAGGTACATGCCCTTGACCAGAATCGAAACCGGGACCCCTGAGTCCGCAGGCCAACGCTCTATCCACTGAGCCAAACTGGTTAGGGCAATTCTTCTTAATATATTTACTCATTTGCTCAAGCCTAGGATATGTAGGAAGTAGTTTCAGAATTGCTATCTCATGCCACTGAGAAAAGCAAGCCTACAAACTAGAGTCCAGTTATATTTTAAGGTAAAATTTCTACAGAGTGAAATGTACAAATCATAAGTGTACAATTTGCAGTAATTTGACAAATGCACACACACACACACACACACACACACACACACACACTTCTATTAAAGCATAGAATATTTCCATCACCCCAGGAAGTTCTCTCATATCCCTACTTAGTTAATCCTCCTAGAACCAATCACTTTTCTATTTTTTGACTATAGATAGTTTTTGAAGTTTTTTTTGGCAGAAATTCATAAATATAAATTTATACAATGACTACTCTTTTTTTTTGGCTGGCTTCTTTCACTCAGCATAATGTCTATGAAATTCATCCATCATGTGTCAGTAGTTTGTTTCTATTTGTTGCTGAATAGTATTCCATCTGATAAATATACCACTTTGCCTGGGGATGAAAACTTGGGTTGTGTTCTGTTTTGACCATTCTGAATAAAACTGTTATGGATATTCTTGTACAAGTATTTTAGTGGATACACATTTTTATTTCTCTTGGGTAAACACCTACGCACATAGTGCAATAAATACAAGTTAAACTGTTTAAGAAACTAACCTTTCCAAAATTGTATGATTTTACATTCCTGTCAGCAATGTATGAGAGTTCCAGTTGCTTCTCATTCTCATCAACATTTGGTGTTTACAGTACCTTTAATTTTAGCCATCCTAGTAGTTTTAATTTATATTTCTTGGATTGCCAATGTCTTAGCACTCTTCTTCTACTTTTTAAGCATGGGCATCCCCAAGGCTTGAGTTTTGGCTCATTCTCCACTCTCTCTCTCTTGAGTTGGATTTAGTTCATGGAGTGGGAGTAATTGTGTGGTTAAGATTTTCACAATTAAGCTTGAAGAAATGGATCAAAAAGTTCAAGGATGCTCTTTACATTCCTAATTCAGATTTACATAAGCTTTTGTTAATGAGACAAAAATGTAGTAATTAGTCACGTGCATATAATTTAGTTGTGTTTGTTCTGTTTGGTAGAGCTGATTTCAATTATGGATATTTATAAAGAAAATGAGTATCTGGCATTGTTTACATGCTAACACTTCCAGAGTTTTTATGAAAATTTTATAAGTGGAAAGATGAATTCTCATAAATTTTTCTTAGCAGCCTTTTCTATTTTTAGGAAGTAATACAAACTATTCAAAGCTAGCACCAACATATTGCGAGACTGATCATTGCATTGGTGTTTTCATAATACTTTTCTTTGTGCATGCAGTCAGTATGCCCACCGCATCCCCATATGGTATTATGTGCATTTTACAGGTAGAGAAATGGGGGCCTTGATGGAGGCCTTGTGCTTGGTAGCAGATCAGGAATTAAAACTAATGAATCTGTGTTATGGCCCATGTTGACTCTATCAGGAGTTGCCAGGGTCTCTCAGTGAACCCAATGCCTACCTTGGCCCTAAAAACAACTTGTTTGTTTGCTTCATTCGAAGAGCACCATGGAACAGCCCAGGGAGCCAGATCCAGCCAGGATGGGGAATGTCTATATTTAGTCTGAACCCCAGAACTATCAGCAAGGGGCTGATGTCTCTACTGGCTTTCTATAGAGTGGGACGTGTCTTTTGCTGAGCATCAGTGGGAGCAGCCCTCCTGGCAGAAACAGTTGCAGGATGGGGGCTGAAGGAGGTCCTGCTGGAATCTTTGTAGGAAGGCAGGGTCTGGGTTGGGATGTCCAAGTGAGCTGAGCCCACCCTCTGCTCCTAGAGGCAGCACCAACAGTGTCTTCCTTCTCCTCCCTGGTTCTCTGGTTAGAGAACTTCAGTTCTTTACAAGGCAGCCTCCATCTATATTTCTAGGCCCTTCACCTGGATTTACATCCAGTGCAAACACCCTTTTCCAACATTTTCATTCCTCATTCTTAATTAAGAGGGGTAGGGATATGATAGCTCAGGCACCGCCCTGTAGCTGCAATCTGCAAGTTGTTTGCCCAAGGAAAGCCTCACCCTAAATATTTATATGTCTGATCATATTCTTGTCCCATGTAGATGCTTCTCAGACTATGGAACAACTTTGACTGGAACTATATCACCAGTATACAAAATAATTTGTAAGAAAAAAAGCTAGAAAGTATTTCAAAGAGAACTAGTTATATGCTGAATCTTACGGCATTTTTTAAAATTATTACAGACTTTCATAAAATAGAAACATTTATAGTTAAATCTAAAGATAGCTATTTGGGTGCTCATGAAAATACTGTATCTTTTGATGATGCAAATTAGTCTAAACTTGTAGGCATGAGGCCTAAGGGTGTTATGTTAAGATACAGAAGAAATTGTTGTCAAATGAGAATTTGGCTACAAATTAAGAATAAAAATGAGAACATTTAAAAAAATCAGTATGTTAGCAATGAAATCTTACTGTGTGTAGTCAAATCTCAATTCATCCTTGAAAAACATAGTGCTTGAAAATACATTGCCGGCCCTAGCTGGTTTGGCTCAGTGGATAGAGCCTTGGCCTGAGGACTGAAGGGTCCTGGGTTCGGTTCCCCTCAAGGGCACGTGCCTGGGTTGCGGCCCAATCCCCAGTAGGGGGTGTGCAGGAAGCAGCCGATAAGTGATTCTCTCTCATCATTGATATTTCTATCTCTCTCTCCCTCTCCCTTCCTCTCTGAAGTCAATAAAAAAGTATATATATAAATAAGAAAATACATTGCCAGACATACAAAGTCTATGGGAAGTCGGGAGATGGAAGTATGATTTGATGACTTTCTTTCAGGTGTCTGAATAGTGTGTCAAGCCTGAATAGTGTAATAGAGCCAACAGTCTTTCTGACATCTTTGGTAAATGGGGAAGGGAGTCTCAGGCAGCTGGAGTTAATGTTCTTAGAGATCAGGTGGAAATAAAGGCCAATGAATGGGATTTGAACCTGAGAAGTCTAAAAGACAGGGTGGGGCAGTCTCGGGCCTGGGGTTTTGCTGTGAAGAGGGAAAGAATAGAGCAGTGGTTCTCAACCTGGGCCGCACATTAGAATCACCTGGGAATCTTTTTAAAATCCTGATTTCTGGACCCCATCCTCTGGAAATTCTGTTTCTTTGTTATGGGGTGAGGCCACAACATTAGTAACAAAGAAACAGAATTTCTGGAGGAGGAGGCCCAGAAACCAGGATTTTAAAAAGATTCCCAGGTGATTCTAATGTGCGGCCAAGGTTGAGAACCACTGGAATAGAGGAATCGTGGATGGCAGCATTCTGCAGTGGACAGGCCCGGGGCAGCACCACAGCACAGCATCGGGGGGACCCTGGGGCTTAGGGGCCAGAGACGGAAGCCAGGAGTCAGGGGCTGGGACAGGGAGCAGAACAGATGCCCAAGGCCCCTTCCTGTTCATTTCTCGTTTGCTTCCTCCTTTAGAGTTGGTTGTTTAAGTATCACAGGGGAGTTTGCATAGCCTGATGGGTTCTCTCTGCAAGGGCTACAATGTACAGAAACTGTTCCATTATATGGAGCCCATTTCTGGCTATAGACCATGATTTTGTACAATGGCAACTATGATTTAAAGGGGAAGAACTTTAAAAAGAACCCTATCATAGGGTTGTCCTCTGCTGGGCAGCATCTGGGTCAGATTCATCTCTGTGATCCCAGAGTGGTTATTGAGGACTGTATCATCCAAAATGAATAGACCCAACCTACCTAGCAGGTTGCTAGTTTTCCTCTCCTCTCCATGATAATCTGCTGAGGGTGCAGGAGGGTGGATTTGTCAAGGGTGAGGACCCTAGCAGGCAGAACCAGTGGCTGTTATGGTGGACAGCTCTTGTCCCGGTCTATTTAGAAAACCCCTACCCCCACCCACAGCCCTTACTCCAGTCATGTGGCACTCATAGGGCACCAACAGAGGGCCTCTCTCTGCTCTGTACCCCAGGCCCAGGAGGACTAGTCTAGGCTGGAGATGGAGTATCTTTTCTGGGATAAAGACTTCAAAAGGCAAAGACTTTGCTGAAGCCAGAGGGGACTGGCTTTGCAGCAGGCATCTTCTCACAGGCGGTCCCAGCCATGGGGCTTGGGTGAGACCTAGCAGATCACATTAGTGGTCAGAGATCTAATGGGGTTAACACATCTTAACCTTCCTTTTCTCTAGTTTCTCAGCCAGGACTGATACCTAGGGGATGTCAAATCCTGTTCAAATAAGAAAGTGGGTGGTAGAAAGAGAATTTTTAACTGCCTAAGAATAGCGAAGATTAGCAAAGTCCAGCCATTAAACAGCTGGAGGAAGACTGAGTCTGGAATATAATAAGAGTCATTATCCTCACCAGGCCTCTGAGGCACAGGGTTGGAGAGTGTTAGTGGAGGCACTGACTAAGACAGGGTTAGAGAAAGGCTAAGAGAGGGTTAAGGAAAATATGTGGAACATGGTTAACCTCCCTCTGGGGAAAGGGCTTGAAAGTTGACAGCAGAGGTATGTACATTTCTGGACTACTTGAACACTTTATAATTCACAGGTGCTGGTTTTCTATAAATAAAAATAATGCTGCATCAGTAAGATTCAGTGTGAGTGAACTGTGCCAAGATAGCCTTTCTTAAGTACTGGCCAACAATGCTGGGAAGTAATTTGGCAACATGTTTCAGGAGCCTTAAGACATGCATGCCCCTTTGCTCTGGCTCTGCTTTTAGGAATTTATCATATGGAAATAATCATTGCAGCGGTTTTTGGTTTTTTAATAAGGAAAATGGAAAGCATCTTCCTAAATATCCAACAACAGGAAAATTCTAAAAATTAGATTAGATACAAAATGTTAACATTGGGAATCTCTGGGTATAGTACAGGACCTAATTAAAAAACTTTGGGGTCTGATGCTGTTATGGGCTGAATGTTTGTGTCCTTCAAAATTCATTCGTTGAAGCCCATGTGGAGCTGGGGCCTTTGGGAGGTGATAGGTTTCTATGAGGTCAGGAGGGTGGGGTCACCATGATGGGATTAATGTCCTTTGAAGAAGAGGAAGAGACATTCGAGCTTCTTCTCTTCACCATGTGCAGACACAATGAGAAGTCTGCCACCTGCAAGTCAGGAAAAGGGCCTTCACCAAGAATTGAATCTGCTGGCACCTTGATCTGGGAATCCCAACCTCCAGAACTGTGAGGAAATGTCATTTAAGCCAGTTCAGTTCAGCTTCCTTCGGCATCTCTCACTTCTATGTGGAAAGTGCATGCAGGCAAGGCTTCCTTTAAGAGGCAGGGGCCTCTGAGCTCCCGCTGGCTCCTGGCACACGTGAGCCGGTGGGTCTAGGCTGTAAGCCTTGCCTTTTAGGTTTGGGGGAATGGTGTGGAGGGAAGAGTAGAAAGCTTTTTATTTCACACTTAGAGTTTTATTTCACACTTAGACAGTCCTCCTAGCAGAGCATCCCAGAGGGAGATCTGGGCACGCATCCTAAACTCCCAACAAACTCCTTAGTTAATACGTTATCATGGCACCTTTGGGGAATTTACCCAAATTATTTGTTAGTTTTTCCATCAGATCACAATCTGAAAGCATCAGGTCTTTTGTTTCTTCTCTTTTTTGCATGCACATTGGCACTGGCATCTCTGTAACAATCTCTTTGTTGTCCTTTGCTCACCAGGGCACATTGCCCTGGAATGTTCCCCGGTTGTATACTAGTATACTCATTGCGCCTAAACCCAGCTTAGTCTCATCTTCACATTTGTTTTAAATGTATAAATCCCCGAGCTTCACCATAATGCTCTCTCGTTTTAACTTAATTGGTAGAATTATTTCCAGAATACAATTCACTTGCTTTCTCCAGGGGAAGGTAACTTTGGTAAGCACACTCCTTAAGGTCGTTAAGACCCAGACTCTATAATGGTAGATGTTAGCTTGTAGAAAACTGAAAGGAGATGAATTATTTTTGCCTGGTTGAAATGTAAATATTTGTGTTTGGTAGAGAACGTAACCTTAAGAGTGACGGTTTTACTGCTCGGTAGGGCATTAACCAATTTTTGTATCTAATTTTATTCCTGTTTCCTTTGATCACTGACTCTATATATCATTTTTTGGGTGTTGTTCTTTAACCAGCTTTTTTCATCCTGCCTTTCCTCACTGATGAGTTATGTAAATCTTTTGACACATACTCCTTATGTATTTACATGAAAATTACATTTTTAGCATTTTGAAGATTATTCTTTGATACCCCCAAATATGACTGAGATTGGATTTCTCACCACTCAACTAGATTTATTTGAGTTAGAAAAATTCAGTGATGTGGAATTCCTGCTCCTGAGTATAGTGATTTAGAGATCAGCTTTAAGAGAAGGAAATCACAGGGTTAGGGAGCAGTCCCCAATCTCACCTGAGGATACTGTTCACAGCTTAAAGGTAATAAAATGGAGGTTGGTCTAAAAGTGGGTATGATAGTCTTCCACTGTGCAGTGCATATTACGTACTCATTCATTTATTCAAGCATTTTTTCACCCAGCACACATTTATCGAGCACCTACTATTTGCTAGGCACTGTTCTAGAATTTAGATAGGAATTGGGAATACAGAAGTGATGTATGCAAAGCTCCTGTCCTAAGAAGCACTCAGAGCACTAGATACTCTGGAGATGGATACATATAGATTCAGTGATGTAAGACTGAATATCATGGGAGCAACATATAGTGGGCAAGAGCATGGGGTATTATGGAAGCGTCCAGAGTTGCTCCTTGAGAGTTGCTTAGACTGAGTCTTAAAGTACGAACAGGACTTAGCTAGATAAAGATGAGAAAAGGTCATTCGGCAGAGAAGCACTGAAAAAGGAAGAAAACAGCACAGTGTGTGTATAGAGGTCCTTGTCTCCAAGGCATTGGGTGTGAGGCAGGGAGTGGCATGTACTCCATAAACAAGCTTTTATTTATGTGATGGTTAATTCTATGTGTCCACTTGACTGTGTCACAGGATGCCAAGATATCTGGTTAACCGTGACTTCTGGTATGTCTGTGAGGGTGTTTTCAGAAGAGATTAGCATTTGAATTGGTGGACTAGGTAAAGCAGATTGCCCCCGCCAATGTAGGTGGGCATCATCCAACCTGTTGAGGGCCCAAATAGGACAAAAAGGTGGAGGAAGGGTGGAATTTCTCTTCTATCTGACAGCTCAAGCCAAGATAGAAATCTTCTCCTGCCATTGGACTGGGACATACACCATTTGTACTCCTGGTTCCAAAGCCTTTGGACTTAGAGTGGAATTTCTATCCACTTTGCAGATGGCAGATCAAGGGACTTCTCGGCCCATAATTGTATGAACCAATTCCTTATAATAAGTCTCGTCCTATTGCTTCTATTTCTTTGGAGAACCTTTTCATACAATTTATGTTCAAAATGCTAATTGATCTCCTTCACCCCATCCTGTGCTCATCTTCCCCTCCCCCACTACTTTTATCCAAACCCTCAGACTGGACACACTTCCACAGCTCTGGGGAGGACAGCTGCAATAGAAACACTAGGAAGAGACTTGAGGAGTTTTATCTTTTCCAGCTCAATTTCTCAGTTGCAGGAGTCCTGAAGGTGTCAGTTTTAATGAACAAGTGTAGTTGTCCACGAGTGAGGCCAGTGAGGATAGCCCACCAGAGGCATTTGGTTAAGGGATTCCTTGTCTCAGCTCCCAGCTAATTCACATGTGCAGCCCACTTTCCATGGCCCAGAATACTGGTAGGCTCCTATGTAATAGTTGGTGGGACTGGGAATACTTTAGTGTAAGGTGGTGTGGAATTGTACCTGGGCACATTGGGAGAAGAAAGAGCTGGCAGAGATCAATCCTCAAGTGGAGCGAAGTAGACTTGCTTCTTTGATTACAGCAAGCATCAGTGTCTAATCCATAGGAAGGGTGCTGAGTGTTTCACATAAATCCAGCAAGAGGTGACAAGAAGAGGAGGGAAGCTGTGCCTCTGAGGATGGGAGTCTGACAAGCTAGAGAGTATGATCACCCAGGTGTCACTGTGGTCATGCCAAGTTGACCCCTTAGGTTCTGTATCATTTAGAAATTGAATATGTCTAAGTGTTAGTTATCTATTGTTGTAGAACAAACTTAGGGTCTTAAAAACAATGACAAACATTTATTATCTCACAGTTTATGTGGGTCAAAAATTCAGGAGCAGCTTACCTGATGGTTCTTTCTTGAGGTATCCATTGAGATTACAGTCAAGATGTAATTTCTCAGTTGCAGGAGTAATGGGGCTTCAATCATCTGAAGGCTTGATGAGCTAGTAGGGTGAGCAGCTGAAACAAGTAACATCCAGCCCGAATTGGCAAAGGAGATTCAGCTGGGAGACGGTTTGCAGCCGGGAAAGGCAGAGGACTCCTGGAGAAAGGTAAAACCAAGGCTCTGGGAAGGATAATCTGCCAGACCTTTGAGCCCTGAGGATCAGAGGGAATCCACAGAGCTCTGTCTTGAGCCACGGCCCTTGGGACAGGCACAGTGGAAATAAGGTACGCAGAACTGCTGGTCGGCAGGGGATTCTAGTTCTGGGTCCACAGTCAGTAAAGGCTGAAGAGTGCTGGCAGGAGAGGAGCACGTGGAGGTGCAGCCTCTCTGGCCTCTGTGGCTTGTGCCTTTTTTCATTGAGCCTAGTGCATAGGACCTTTCAGATACAGACACTTACCCATGGCTGGAGTGTGGGAGAAGGTGTGGAATTGTGGAATCTGGGGAGCGAGGGGGGTCCAGGAGAAGTGGCAGCGAGTTTGGTGCTGAGTCATGCCTGAGCCTGGGACCTGGGCAGCCATTTTGTCCTGAAGAGACAGCCCCTCCCTCCAGTATCCAGGCAACTAATACAGCCACACCCAGATTCCACCCTGAATGGTACAAAGGATTAAAAAAACACCTAAATAGTCCCTGAGAGTCCAAAGGGACTGGCCTAAAGAAACCAGTCACATTAAGGAAGGAATGGCATGTTAGGCACTGGGTAGATGGTTCGGACCTGGGAGGCTGTGTGGAAAGTTACTGGGAGGTCCGTATGCCATTGAGAGGGCTTCCCAGGGAAGCAGCTCATTCAGCCTGACGAGGATCAGGAGCCAGAGGTAGAAAAAAAAAAAAAGTCTCCAACAGACAGAACTCCAAGTCTTGGAGCAAAACCAGCACACACAGTTTCATTAACAACAAAGTCACAAGAAAGATTTTACAGAGGACAAGGCTCTCTGAGGAGAGAGAAGGTTGAAGTGATTAGAGGTTGGAACTTTCAGTCCCGCCCCAACCTCTGGGGAGGAGTGGGAGTGTTAAGGATCGAGCTCAATCGCCAATGGCCAATGAGTTAATCAAGCATGCCTGTGTAACCAACAGGATATTGAGGAAATGATGGTGTGTGACATTTGAGGCTAGGTCATAAAAGACATGATGGATTCTGCCCTGCTTTCTCTTGGATCACTCACTCTGGGGGAAGTCAACTGCTTATGTCATGAGGACATTCAGAAAGCCCTATGAAAAGCCCATGTGGCAAAGAATTGAGCCCCCAGCCCCCTTCCATCAATTGATTCAACTCTTAGAAGCAGATTCTCTATCGGTGGTCGGCAAACTGTGGCTTGTGAGCCACATGAGGCTTCTTTGGCCCCTTGAGTGTGGCTCTTCCACAAAATACCACGTGTGGGCGCGCGTACAGTGCGATTGAAACTTCGTGGCCCACGTGCAGAAGTCGGTTTTCGGCCTGGGCGAGTCTATTTTGAAGAAGTACTGTTGAGATTTGGCTCTGTTGATTAATGAGTTTGCCGACCACTGCCCTATCTGCTCCTGGACAGGCACGGGACACATCCGTCTATACCGCCGCCATTTTGTCACTCCCTGTGACTGGTTTCTTAATGTGAAATTCCAGGTGGGTTCTCTAATAGTCATCATTGCACAAATACCCACTGTTACAATCATGTTAACAGCCCCTAAAAATGGCAAATGTGGAAACATCTGTTATTAGCTCATACTTGTTCACAGTGTTAGAAACCACAGCCATACTCCCACAGCAGTAATAGGCACTGCCATTTATACAGAGCTTTTGACAGTGGTTCTCAACCTTGGCTGCACATTAGAATCACCTGGGAATCTTTTTAAAATCCTGATTTCTGGGCCTCATCCCAACCAAGTTTGAGAACCACTGGCTTATGATGTGTTAGGCACTAGTGTTTTTATATTCTTCAAATCCTCAAGTTCAGTATCTGAGGTCAGAGCTACTTCTTACAGATGGAGAAAGCGAGGGCCAGAGAGGTTAAGTAAATTACTGAGTGTCACACAGTTGATAAGTGGCAGGGTAGAGACTGCCTGACTACACGGCCAATATTCCCCTCCTGCTGCCAGGGCCGCCATGCTGCATAATATCCCACTGCTGCCATCCGTGATCAGATTCCCTCTTCTGGGAAGATGGGGAAATGCCCCAGGCACATCCTAGCCAGCGTGGCTGTCTGTGAGGGCTGCAGTCAAGATCAGTCCAGAGAAAATTTATTTTAAGTCTTCTTCTCACAAGACTCAGAACACCAGTCCTGACTCTAGCCCCCTTTTACAGCGCCACCTTTCTTCTCCCTGGTTGGTCATTGGGAGAATGAAAAACAAGGAAGAAGCAATGACCAGGGCTTATTTGTGGGTGAAAGTTGGCCTTTCTGCCACCCTAGGAGTATTGCTGAAGTTTTTAAACCCCTAGTGTAGGCAAAAATTGTGTTTGTTTGGTGTTGGGCTAGAGGAGAGGGGGAGGCAGTTTGGTTCTCTTGATTTCCTGAAGGGGCAGGAGGTGGTCTTGGTCTCAGCCTCAGAAGCAGCTGCCATCTCTCTTGCTTTCATATCCGTCTGGCTTTGAAGCCAGCCTGTGGCAAAGGTTGTTTCTTGGGCTCTTGAGAATAAGGCTTGTCCCAATAAGATATGGGCCAAC
Organism: Myotis brandtii; assembly: GCF_000412655.1. Classification (NCBI taxonomy): domain Eukaryota; kingdom Metazoa; phylum Chordata; class Mammalia; order Chiroptera; family Vespertilionidae; genus Myotis; species Myotis brandtii. Next base: position 2,152,553 of record NW_005356751.1, on the reverse strand, counting down.
TGGAAGGTATTATTCCAAAAAGTTGTGTGTCCTTTATAATTCAATATATATGGTAACCCTAATAACTGCTCTTCTTTCCTTACTAGAGGGAAGAAGGTGGGTTTGTCAAACTTCCTTAAGAAGTGAATTGCAGCACAGAATTCTGTTGACCTGTGTTCAGTTCTCTCTTGAAAATTCTAGGCTGTCAAAAGCTGATCGCTTTTCCAACACAGCTGCATTATTCCACAACAGCAGGACGACAATAACTCCTGCTGCCCTGCCTAGATTGCTTGGGGAACTTTTTGTGTGTGCATGTTTTTTATTCTATTTTTCCATCTGGTGACTTTTGTTTTCTTCTAAATGGCGCTGTTGAAATGCTTTCCACAAATGCAATCTTGAAAATAAACACATTGAATGGATAAGAACAAAAGAGGATCCATTCTTGATGCTGATCACTGCTGAGAGGTTCCCTCAGCTGCAGGGAGAGAGGGCTGAGTGGATGAGTGGATGGTCCATAGGAAATGCCACCCAAGGGTGCTGCTGGGATTGGAATCCAATCAGAACCACATTAATGGTGTCCTCACCAGCTGGGCACTCATGAGCAACCAGTGGGCCTTGAAAACTTAAGAGGCTCATCTCCCAGTTGGCCTTTGTCAAAAGCTTCTGTTTCATGCCTCCAGCGATTCCCAATAGTGGCTAGATTATTACTGCATCCCTCAGGGATTTCCGTGTTCACTTCCTTTCCCACATCCCCTAAACACACCCCTAGGATCACTGCCCTAGTTTGGGCTCCCCCAGAAGTAGAGATCTGAGCACAGGAAATTGATTTGGGAGGGGCCAAGGTCACCAGTAGGAAAGGGACACAGGGAAGGAAAGCAGTCAACAAGGATGGGTTATTACACCAGCCATCACAGCTGGCAAACAGCTCGGTCCTGTGGGGAGCTCTGGCAAGCAGTTAGACATCCGCCTCATACTGTTTCCCCCGAGGGCGAGCGAGCTAGGCATTGACACAAATGCCGGGAGCACCTGTTGAGCGCTGCTCCTGGGGGTGTTCATTCCTGGCACTTCTGAAACTTCCTTGCATGTGAGCTGAGAGACTTTGCACAGTTCTGGGGGAAAAGCCCCAGGCACAGGCCAACAGACTGGCAGTCTGAGGTTGGCTGGAGTGCACTGGAAGTTCCTAGGGATGTGTCGGGGCTGATGCATCTGCTCTCATCACTCATAGGCTAAAGGAAGGCAGCTTCTTCGGGGTTGGGGTCGGAGCCAGTGATAGAGCCACCTCTGAAGGGTTTTCTCCCCTTTAGGGTCTTTTCTTTCCCCTTCCCTTCCCTTCCCTTCCCTTCCCTGCCCTTCCCTTACCTTCCCTTCCCTTCTCTTCTCTTCTCTTCTCTTTCTTCTTTATTTATTTTTAGAAACAATTTTTTAATTTTTCAATTACAGTTGACATACAATATTATATTAGTTTCAGGGATTAGATGTTATAAAACGTACTAAGTAATCATCCTGAAAAATCTCATACCCATCTGACGCCATACTTAGTTATTGGAATATTATTGACTATATTCCCTATGCTGTACTTTATACCCCTATGACTACGCTACAAATAATTTGTACTTCTAAATCCCTTCATCTTTTCATCCATCCCCTCCATAGGGCATTTTTTTTTGTTTGTTTGCCCACCAAGTTACCTGGGCATACATTCTTCATGATTACAAAGAATGGATTCCTTGCCTTTACAGATGAAGGTGCCAAGTATTTTGGCTCAGAGGCTCATGCAGAGCCCTGGACGCTGGACTTAGCTGCGGCTCTTGAGGCAGCAGCTGTTTGCTGGCAGCAAGATTTTAGTTGTTCCTGGTGGTGACTCCGGCCTTATTCCCTTCCCAGGAGTGTGCAGCCCACCAGAGAAGTGGCTGATTAGGAGACTTGTATCAGTTACCACCTTTAACAGCATTAACAGAAAACCTCAGTTCAACCTGGTTTAAACCATACAGAAAATGTATTTTATCTCACTGAACAGGAAGTTGGAGGTAGAGTACTCCAGATTAATTCTGTGGTTCTGTTCATTTCTCAACTTTGCCATCTTGTGTCCTGACCTTGTTTTCAGAATCTCCCTTCCTTACAAGGTGGCTGCTGCAGGTCCAGGTCTTGTGCATGAGCATACACACCATTGTAAGCCACAATGTGGCCCACAGACACACCATAGGCAGAGGCTCTGTGCAGATGTGCTGGCCAACTGCCAGTGGAGGTCCCAGCCAACAACCAGTCCTAAACGCCAGAATGTGAGTGAGGACACCTCCGGATGATTTCAGCTCCCCCAGCCATTGAGTTTTCCCAGCTGATACCCAGACACAGGCAACCCATCCTCATGTTGCCCTGTCTGAGTTATTGACCTGCAGAATCCAAGAGCATAGTACTGTTTTATGCCACTAAGTTTTGGGGTGGTTCTCACTGAAGCAATAGGAATTGGAGCATTGTTCCTGGTGGCATTTGCCTCCATCCTGAGGGAAATATTGAGGGGAAATAGAGAAGCTTGCAGTGCTCATTCCCTGCTGCTCCCCACATCGTAGAGAGGGGGCCCAGAACCACAGGACAGAGGGAAAACTGGCACAGTGCCCCAACACGTGGCTAAGGCTTCATTCCACGGTGATGGGTTCTATTATTCTGGGGACATCAAGAGAGGGCTTTCCAAGAAAGGTTATTAGGCTCAGGGCCCATACTTGGAATAGTCCTTAAAAGATGTTCTCAAAGGTTTCTGATGACTCCCAGATCCCATTGGCTTTACCCTCAAAATATGTCCAGAATCAAACCACTTCTCATCATGTCCAATTACCACTCTGTTCCAACCTACCATCATGTCTTATCTAAATTACTGCAATTGGCACTTTAAGTGATCTCCCTGCTTCTCACCGCCCCACAACATTTCATTGCCCATGGAGCAGCCAGAGTTCTTTTTAAACATAAATCAGGTCATGCAATTGGTTTGCTAAGAACCTTCCCCATCTCCCTCCTAAGAAGCCCTACTTGATCTGCACCTCCTGCCACTCTCCAGCTTCGTCTCTTATGTGCTTGTTCTTGTCCACTCTGGTGTAGCCACAGTGGCCTCCTCAGGTCAACTGCCCTCTCACTGCAGGGCCTTTTGCAGTGCTCTTCCATCCATCCAGAATGTTCTTCCCCCATGTAGCTGCATAGCCTACTATCTTACCTGACTCCAGGTTTTACACAAAAGCCCCCTGACTAAGGCCTTCCCTGAGCACCCTAAATAAATTTGTATCCACCCTCGGCTCTCAAAATCCTTTTCCTTATCCTCTACATATTTATCCCTGTCTAACATACTATACATTTTACTTATTTGTTAAATTATATCTAGCTTCCCCCCACTGGAATTTCAGCTCAGTGAGAGTGGGGACTTTTGCCTGTTTTATTAGCCCAGAACAGTGCCAGACACATTATAGGTCCTTCATTAATATTTGTTGAGTGGAAAGTAAATGACCTCTCTATGCATCAGTCCTTGACAATGCTGTCCGGAGGTCCTGCCAGCACTGCAGATCCAACATTCTAGATACACGTCCTCACACCTAGGATCGAGGATCAGGCCTCTCAGGGAACTCTGCATACAGTGGGGTTGATGGTCTTAGCCCAGGTTTAAATCCCAGCTCCACTTCGCTTCCCAATCAGAAAGGAGAGACATTTCCCACCTCATGAGGTTGTTATGATTAGTGACAATGCTAAGCCCTAGGAACTATGCCTGGCATAGAGCAAATGTTCAATAAATGCCAGCCAGTATACTTCCTAGCTACTTTTTCTCTTTAAATGAATTATTTTCCCCCCAAAGGAAAAATCCTTTTGTTCATACGGTTAGGAATTGTATTTACTTCTCGCTTTGATAAATTAACAAAATCTTGACTTCTTTTTTAGATTGGGCCATATTCACCTAGTGCAGCAGTTCTCCATCCCCTCCATAGGGCACCTTTGGCGGTCGAACGACCCTTTCACAGAGGTCGCCTAAGTCCATCCTGCATATCAGATATTTACATTACAATTCATAACAGTAGCAACATTACAGTTATTAAGTAGCAATGAAAATAATTTTATGGTTGGGTCACAACATGAGGAACTGTATTTAAAGGGCCAGAAGGCTGAGAACCACTGACCTAGTGAGTCTTACAATGTCTCTTTTATGTCAAGGGGAAATAATAGTAAGAAATAGTGATCCATTGATCAAAACACCCAAGAGCCACAGCATTTACTCACTGCATCCTCCACCAGGAGCTGCAGTCTCCCACTGACAGTAACATTGAAAACAGCTGCATTTTAGTACATGCAAAGGGCAGAGATGGGGCTAAGAGTTGGACATATATCATCTTACTTAATTTTCACATCCCTCTCCCTGCCAGGATGGTAGATACTGTGGTATTACCAACATTTTAAAGAGGAAGAAATGAAACTTGGGAAATTTAAATTAGTTGCCAAGTTTGCAAATCTAGGAAATGAACAGAGAAAGGATGTAAACCCCAATCCTTTAGAATCCAGGGGTTATGCCTCCTGGTTAGAGCAAATTTTGTCTGTTTTGCAGGCCCCCAAGCCACTCAGCAGCCTGAGAGGATGCCTACCGCCCTGGCTTTGCCAGAATCCCTGCCTGTTCGCTGTGGATTGCTTTCAGGTAGGCCACACCTTCGAAATCCCAACCAGCCTTTTCCTGTCCTGGCCAACCCTGACCAGGAAGCAGAACACAGGGCCAAACCTGGGGCCCTGGCCGAACACCCTCGTGGGCCACCTGGCCTCCTAGGGCCGATTTCTTTTTTTCTTTTTTTAAAAAAATATATTTTATTGATTTTTTACAGAGAGGAAGGGAGAGGGATAGAGAGTTAGAAACATTGATGAGAAAGAAACATCAATCAGCTGCCTCCTGCACACCCCCCACGGGGATGTGCCTGCAACCGTGCCCGCAACCGAGGTAGATGCCCTTGACTGGAATCGAACCTGGGACCCTTGAGTCCACAGGCCGACGCTCTATCCACTGAGCCAGACCGGTCAGGGCAGGGCCGATTTCAGTAGAGCAAAGAATGGAGCTCCCTTAGGAAACCTCAAGGCCACGGATCTGAACCTGTCCTCTTCCCGTGGCTCCCAGCCTTCTCCACACAGCGCGTCTCTAGTTTGTTGCACAGGAGGCAAGCCGCTTGGGTCTGCGCATGCGCTTCGAGCCGGGGCGTTGGCCGGCTTCCGCCTGCGGCCCGAGCTTCCGCCTGCGCCATTTGCTCCCTGTGTTCTGTGGGAAGACTCGGGGCGGTGTAGCTGGGAGCTCTCCTGGTGACCATGCAGGTAGGAAATGACCACAGGAGTGGGGGGGAAACCAAACATTGGCGCTCTCTGGCTCGTGGGCCCGTCGCTCTCTGGCTCCCAGCTCCCCGGTTCCCCATTCGGGCTCTTCTTCTGGTTCATTGTCGGAAGCTGTTCATTGGGCCCTCAGTGGCCTCGCAGGACTAACTGCTCTGACGTTACGAGTATATTTGAGTTTGCTCTGGGTCCGAGTCCCGGTCTGAGTCTGGTCCGAGTTCGGGTCCGAGTTCTGCTCCGAGCCCGGTCTGAGTTCGGGTCCGAGTCCTGGTCTGAGTTCTGCTCCGAACCCGGTCTGAGTCCGGTCTGAGTTCGGTCCGAGTTCGGGTGCGAGCCTGATCTGAGTTCGGGTCTGAGTTCGGGTGCGAGCCCGGTCCGAGCCTGCACCGCCATCTTGGAACAGCCCGGTCAGTTCCGCCCTGTGGCGCCGTGTAGGGTGCCGCGTGGCCTCTGCTGTCCTTGGGACCCGCCGCGTCCAGGCCCCGGATGTGCTTGTGTTGTTTGGTCTCACTTTTTATTGGAATCATGATTACGTATATGCATGTACGCAACAGGTCGAGAAAAACATGACAGAACCACGCTGTGTTCTCCCGGCCGCTGCCCCCAGGGGTGACCACCGCCCTGACTTCCACCACCGTGGCCCCCTGTCTTTGATCGTTATGTGAAGGCAACGATGTAGTCCGCGTTCTCTGGTGTCAGGCTTCTTTTATTCAACATCTGCTTGTGAGATTCATCCATATAGTTGTATGTTGTTGTCGTTTGTTCATTCTCATCACCGTGTGAAAACACAATTTATCCATTCTGTAACTGACAGACATTTTGGCAGTTTCCAATGTATGGTTCCAGCGCGTACCTTTTGGCCCACAGAGGTCCATATTTTGTGGGGTCTGCTTAGTTTCTAAAAGAAATGTTGTGAGTTGTTTGGCCGAGACATTTTTTTTTTTTTTAAATAGATGGGTCGGCCTGCTTCTCTTTCGCCACTATCAGCAATTTTTCTTTTGTTCCTTTAGGTCAAGCATGGCAGCCAATCTGTGGACCTTTTCAGTGTGTTCTGAGCAAGACCAATGGCAGCCTTGTATTTTTAACCTATGTGGTGACTGGCTCTGTATACACCTGGTTCATGGGAGGTGGGGATGGAGAGATGGGAGGGTGGGAGGTGCTGTGAACATCAGCGACCCAAGGCCTGTGGACAATCACAGGGGAACTTCTCCCTTCTGGGCACTGGATGGGGGTAGGGCAGTGACTCCTGCTTCCTGCTCTACTTAGGAAACCTAATGC
>NW_005356751.1:2145149-2145937 GCF_000412655.1 Myotis brandtii | reverse complement strand
ACACACACACATGGATACCAAGCAATTTCTTTCCTAACCTCAGCTTTTCAGCACACACCTGCACTGCCTTCCCTCCTTTTCCTTCTCGTCCACACTGAAGGTGCCCCCTGGGCAGTGTCTTTATTTTTATTTGCTTTTCCCTTTCTTCCCAATGCTGTCTTCCTCAGAGGTGTTTTGACTGTTGCTGTGTCTGCTTCATCCTTTTTCCTCTCAGGCCCGTTATCCTGGAGGCTGGCACCTTCCTTTCCCCAAAGTGCTCCAGTCTCTGACCAAGCAAGCCCCACACCTCTGGACAGAGCAGGTCAGGGCAAAGATTTATACAGTATCTTAGTAAACTGTGAATATAAATCTAATATAAGAACCACCAAACAAAAAAAGAATGCATATCTGCTAGCCACGAGTGACAAAACAGTAGCCAAGACTGGCCTTTTGGTGCTGAGCTTCCTCATAACAAGGACAATAAAAGAGATCAAAGAGATTTAGAGAGTTACTCTTAAGATAATAGCTAAAAGATAAAATAGATAAACCATGAAATATGTTCATTGTGATATTTTGGAGAAGTGTCTTTTTCATTATTTTATCTCCTAAACACCTGGCTTAGGGCCTTATGCAGAGTAGGTGCTCAATAAATATTTATTTAAGGGATAAGTTAATGAAGCAAAATCACTATTAGCTGCTGGCTAATATACACCGAGCGCTTACTATGTGGCAAGCAAATTCTTTTTTTTCAATTCTTTATTAGTTAAGGTATTACAAATGTGTCCTTATCCCCCCATTAACCCCCATCC
>NW_005356751.1:2138356-2143588 GCF_000412655.1 Myotis brandtii | reverse complement strand
CTTCTTTCTCAGGATTGCTGCAGCTATTCGAGGTCTTTTTTTATTCCAGATGAATTTTTGGAACGTGCGTTCTAGATCTGTGAAATATGCCGTTGGTAATTTAATGGGGATTGCATTGAATCTATAGATTGCTTTGGGTAGTATGGACATTTTGATGATGTTGATTCTACCAGGCAAGCAAATTCTAATCTGTGCCACTCAACAACCCTAACAGGCAGGCACTATGTTTCCCTTCATTTTCAAATGTAGAAACCAAATGTAGAGAATAACTTCTCCCATGTCACAGCTCCTCTATCACCTGGTGATGATTTAAATTCAAGTGCCTTGTCTGGAGCCAGCCAGACACTCAGGAATCTGAAATGATAGAGCAAATGAGCATTTATGAGACTTTTCATTTTACTAGACAGTAAAACGAATCATACTGGCTTTTCACTGCTGGTCTCTGGCTGACAGCCCGATTTGCCGAGAGGCAGGCTGCCCTCCCCTCTGCTAGGAGCTGCCTGACTGCAAACCTGACAACCCTTTCCCAGGTCTTCCCTCTGCTGGCTGATGTGAGGATAGCAGGGTTTTCTCCCGGGTTGTTGCAAGAGCATCTTCAATGAGGGTGAAGTGGAGGCCCATTGCTTGGCCCTTCTGCCGGTTTAGGGGGATGTTAATATTCCCAGACCCCAGACTGGGACATGTGCCCTAGTAAATAGGAATGCCTTAGGATAAACTGTTTAAAATTGGTTGCTGTTTTGGCAGATCTAGTTTGTGTGGTTACTCGACATATGGCGGAGGCAGCATGGAGGAGCTGAAGTGCAGTTTTAAAAGCACTGGAACAAGAATCAGGAGACCTGGGGTCTGGTCTCAACAGGGCCACCTACCAGAGTGGCAGTTATCCTCATTTTCAAAACAAAGCATTGGACTGTAGGACTCTCTAATGGCCCTTCAGTCCTAAACCTCCACCTCTAAGTCCTTTGAAGATTCTCCCAAGTCAGGTCTCCTTCAGGTTACCTTCTCACTCTAAATTTCCTCCCCAACACCCATTTCTGGCTTGCTGACCTGTGTCCCACTGTGGCCAGATAACTTGCTGTGTCCCAGGTATTGCCCATTTCTCCTGACCCCAAGCCTGGCCTTTGTAAGGCATCTTTAGGCTCAAACTAACCAAGGACAGGAATCTTGTAGTTCGGAAGGCAAGCTAGGCTGCACTTCTTGGTATTTGGGCCAGCTTGCCTCCCACCCATTAGCAAGACCAAACTCAGGATATAGAAAGAAGGAACAGAAAACAATAGTTATATGGGATTTGGGGGGGTGGGATGGGAACTAAAGAGTGAGTTTAATGTAATATCAAACCTTTGCCCAATGTGATCATTTACCAGGCATTCTATAAGGAAGGCATTTCTACCACCCACATTTGTTCATGGGAATTGAGGCCAAGAAGAGCTACAAAGTCCACAGTCACATAGCCAACACATGGCTGAGCTGGGACCCAGGACCAGGTCATCTACACCAGATCCACAGCTTTGCCCCATCAGAAATGCGCCAGGCCTGAGAGTCCCAGACACTAGTAATTAGTCCGAGAGGGAAGGGGTCCCAGTGAAGACAGGCCCACCCACTCTTCCATGAGAGCACCTGATGAGAGTATCTCCTCTCCTTCTGGAACAATTCTGCACTTGGATTTATTACATATGCCTAGATGTCTCTTGCTCAGGCCTCCTGGTGCAGATGCTGTTCTAAGCCGGGCCTGTGTCGTCCTGCACTGACTGCCTGGACCTGTGTGTGGCATAGTTAGAGTCAGGCTTTGGATGACTCTCATCTTCCCCGACCCTCTGTTTCCTCATCTACTAGATGGGGGTGGTAATACCCATCACAAAGTTAGCGTGAAGAATTAAAACAAGATCTGAGGGGAAAGCTTTTTACAACGTGCAGAACCATCATGTGTTAGAACTTGGCAGGGGGTTAGGGGCAGGGGTAGAGGAACTTACCTGCCAGCTCCTCCAGTCTGCTATCCCCCGCCCTGCACTTCTGGATTGGGTTGCTCATCCCCTCCAGCAGCTGCTAGGGAAACCAGACCTTGTACCCTAAATACAAGGGATCAGGAGCAATGAGCCGAGCCAGAGGCCCATGGATGGGACCTGGGTGCAGAGCTGCTGAGGCTCCAGCTGCGGCAGAACGAGCTAACTCCAGGCCTTAATCAGGAGAAGCAGAGATAGCCAGAGGTGTCAAGAAATAAGGGCATGGCAACTGTTGGTGCTTTCCATTGAGCAAATGCCGAGGTCCTGGGGAAACTGGTGCCAAGGAGATCTGGAGAGGCACATAAAGTTGTTGAGGTCCAGCAGTGGAGACCTGAGGAGCCCAGAAATCCCCAAGAGAAATGTTGTGGGGACTGGGCTTCCTGTGCCAGCAGGGGTGGGAGCTAGACCCAGGCAGACATAGCTATTGCTGTTAACATGACCTCATGGCCAACCTTGGTGTTATCTGGGGAACTAAGAGTTACCAAAGAATTTTTGTTATTTACTTTGGAGCACACACATTATACACATTTATTCAGCCCCAGATAGAGGCTTCTGTGGTGAAGGACAAATTATTTTTCTTAATTTTCAACCCATCATGAACCAATAGTTAAGAAAATTTAATAAAATTAAAATACTAGAGCCCTGACCGGTTTGGCTCAGTGGATAGAACATCGGCTGAGAACTGAAGGGTCCCAGGTTCGATTCCGGTCAAGGGCATGTACCTTGGTTGCGGGCACATCCCCAGTAGGGAGTATGTAGGAGGCAGCTGATTGATATTTCTCTCTCATCGATGTTTTTAACTCTCTATCCTACTCCCTTCCTCTCTGTATAAAATCAATAATAAAAAAAGCCAGTGGCTTTAAAAATTAAAATACTAGAAAATGAAATAAAAATGCCCAAATCAGTCTCTACCCTCTAGTGAGACAAGTCCTCTGATCATGTGGTCAAAACATGTGGTCATGTTACGTTGCCTTAAAATTTCTAAGTGATGACTCTGTGCATCTATGACATGACTGTGGTCATTCCTCACCTACTGCCCTGAGGCAAATGTTCAAACTTATAGGCAAATGCCTTGCCACTGAAGAAAAATCTGACCTTTGTGTTTGTTTTACTTGAACTACACAGACCAGATCCCAGCATTGAGTGAATTCCTGCTTGACTCCTTTCCATAGAAGGCCAGTTTCAAAGCAGAGTCAGAATCCAATAGAAGACTATGGATTAAAAGTGGGTTTTCAACCACTTCACACCCATTAGGATGAATACTGTGAAATAAAACTAGAAAATAAGTGTTATAGAGGATGTGGAGAAATTGGAACCCTTGTACACTGTTGGTGGAAATGTAGAATGGTGCAGCTACTATGGAAAATAGTATGGTTGCCCTAGCTGGTTTGGCTTAGTGGATAGAGTGTTGGCCTGCAGACTGAAGGGTCCTGGGTTCGATTCTGCTCAAGGGCACATCCCCAGTAGGGGGTGTGCAGGAGGCAGCCAATCAATGATTTTCTCTCATCATTGATGTTTCTATCTCTCTCTCTCCCTCGCACTGAAATCAATAAAAATATATTTTAAAAGAAAATAGTATGATTGGTCCTCAAAAAATTAAAAATAGAACTACCATATGATCTAGCTATTCCTCTTTTGAGTATATATAAAAAAATTGAAAATAGGAACTTGAAAATATATGTATGCACCCATGTCCATAGCAGTATTAATCACAATAGCCAAAAGATGGAAGCAACCCGAATGCCCACGAACAGACTGATAAACAAAATGTGATATATACATACAATGGAATATTATTCAGCTTTAAAAAAGGAAGGAACATGCTACAATGTAGATGAACATTGAGGACATTATACTAAGTGAAATAAGCTGGTCACAAAAGGATAAATACTGTTTGATTTTATTTCACTTATATGAGGTACCTAGAGTAGTCAAAATCATAGAGACAGAAGGTAAAATGATGGTTGTCAGGGACTATGGGGTGGATAAAATGGAAAGTTATTGTTAAATAGATATAGACTTTCAGTTTTGCAAGATGAAAGGAATTCTAGAGATGGATGTTGGTGATGGTTGCACAACAATGTGAATATACTTAATCTACTGAACTGTACACTTAAAGATGATTAAGATGGTAAATTTTGTTTCATGTGTATTTTCCAGCAATACACATTTTTTTAAAGGGAAAAAGAGGAAAAAAATGTGGTTTTCCACTTATGCCTCCTGATCTGTGCATCTCATGACTGCCATTACCATAGGCTTAATGCCAGTCCCTTAGAAATGCAAGGATGACTTGAAAACTTCATGTGCCAATTTATTTCCTCCAATTTCGCCTGTAATAGAACCACAGTTCATGGGAAAAAGAAAAGCAACTTGAATATGGGCCAAGTAGATGAGGCTGGAGCACATCCAGACCTTGGTGGAATGATGTGTTGAAGTAGTCGGCTGCATTCATCAACAGGAAAAACATCCTTTGCCATTTCAGTCTTGCTTTATTTATGCTTCAGGAAGGGAGGGCCAATGTCAGGCCAGGAGCAGAGGGCAGGGAGGCCCCTGCCCTGGGAGGCAGCCTCAAGAGCTGAACTGAAATTTAGACCCCATCCCTGGGTATAGTACCACTGCAGAGGCAGTGAGCAGCCCTCCATGCTGGGCAGAGTGTAGCCCAAGCCTTCTTGAGAGCTCAGTAAGCATGCGGAAGAAGCAGGAAACTGAGCCTCTCGCTTGTCTTGCTGCCCATGAGCTGTGTGGCTTTAGGCAGAGTTCCTAACCTCTAAGACTTCACAGTTTGTTGATGGTGGATTGTGTCCTCTCCAACAATAATATTCCATATATCTATGAAAACAGTAAAAATCCTATAAAGAATTTCTTCTGAAAACCTGAGATAATAATGCAATTGCTTCATCCTCATGAACTTACGCCACTTTTATTTCCATAATCTATAATTGCAAGATCTTTTGAAAATGGCAGTTGATTAACTTCTTTTCTTTTTTTGTGATTAAGAGAAGGAAGCTTCTTTGATTGCCTTTATAGGTACTTTTAAGTTATCTATATTTGGATCATAAGTAACTAGAAGCTCTGAGAATGTATCAGCGTTAAGAGTACATCTTTCTGAGTCTGAGTAAAGATCACATGATCTCACTCATTTATGGATAATAAAGACCATTATAAACTTATGAACAAAAATAGATACAGAGGCAGAGCAGCCTCGAACAGACTGTAAAACTACAGCGGGAAGGCC
>NW_005356751.1:2081270-2138279 GCF_000412655.1 Myotis brandtii | reverse complement strand
AAAAAAAGTAAAAAAAAAATTATGTGAAAAGTCAGTCAAGCCAGTTGGTTAATATTTTTAAAAACAAAAAATGTGAAACCTGTGAATTTAAAACAAATTAATTTGTGTCAAATAAATCTTATAAAAATACTTTGGGCCAAAGTGTGGAGAAAGCAAGTCTGTAACATCGGGTTGGCCTGAAGCATGTGTGTCATAAACCTAATGAACACACACACACACACACACACACACACACACACACACACACACACAAAAGATCAGTTTGTTACATAAGAACTGTTTCTTGATCTGCTATTGTTAGATGCTTCTAACCCAAGTGGTTTTATTGGGAATTATGCTCATAAAGGCTGAGCATTTTAATTATAATTTATAATTTAATTATAATCATAATTTAATTATACTTAGAACAAAGTATCTTAACCTAAGTAAAAACAGCAAGATGGGTCTTTCTGTGTTCACTATTGCCCAGCCTTTCCATGTGGTAGAAACAATGGACACTGGCTCCATCTCTGTGCTTCCCCTACCCTTTTACTTGCTTAGCCATGGGCAAGCATTAAACCTCTCCAGGCCTCAGTTTCCACAGTGAGCAGAGGAGGCTAAGGCAGGGGCTGAGCCATAGGTCTATATAGGTCCTTCAACTCTGAGGGTCTTTGAGGCTGGCTCTGATTCATTTGGGGGTCTAGACAGTGAAGCCTGATACTGATGGTAATTTTGAGTGAGGAGGAGAGCTGGTTGCTGATGAGAGGTTTAGGAAATCCAGCCCTGGGAGCAGATTAAAAGGGCAGAGTTTCTACCTCGGGAAGAGAATACAAAATACAGGCCTCAGTTGTGACCGTAAAATGAGCACTTGATGTTAAGAAATCTGGGTTCAAGTTTCTTATTAGATCCCCCAGCTTCTATTCTCATTCCTCTGGGAGCCATTCTCCATACAGCAGCCAGAATGATTACTTCAAAATATAAATTAGGTCATGTCACCCTCTTGCTTAAACCCTCTGGTGACTTCACGTTCCACTTACACTGCATATACCTCATTAGTGTGCTGGTAAATGTTTAACAACAGGCTTTCTTGGAAGGGAGGGAGCATCTGGGAGGAGGGAGAAGAGCCTTGATATATAGCATCTGTCAAATTTCCATGGAGTAAGTATTCCCATTAAGGCAATTGCAAAGCACCAACTTGATGTTTACAGCTCACAAAATTCCTGAAAACTCAACAGGTGACTTTCGTGAGCTGAAATGAGCCAGGACCATCATACCTCTGCTTCAAATCTAGCTTCTTACTGTGGCTGTCATGGTCCAGCATGGTCTGCTTAGTCAGCTCAGTCCGCCATAACAAAATACTATAGACCAGAGGTCCTCAAACTTTTTAAATAGGGGGCCAGTTCACTGTCCCTCAGACATTCCACACATGCGCACTGTGGGCCCGGGACGAGTCGGCTGCTAAGCAGGACAGGCAGCGGCGGCAAAAACACCCGGCGGGCCGGATAAATGTTTTCGGCAGGACCCATGTGGCCCGCGGGCCGTAGTTTGAGGACCCCTGCTATAGACTGAGTGGCTTAAACAATCAAAATTAATTTTGTTACAGTTCTGGAGGCTGGAAGCCCCACATCAAGGTCTGGCCAGTGTTATGTTTATGAGTAAAACTAGAGGCCCGGTGCACAAAAATTTGTGCATGGGGGGGTGTCCCTCAGCCCGGCCTGTACCCCCAGGGCTTGGCTTCCTCCATCTCCAGGGGCAACCCAAGGCTCCAGCTCAGTGGCCACGGCCTGCTGAAAGCAGGTATCTGGGGTTTATTTACCTTCTATAATTGAAACTTTGTAGACTGGAGTGGAGCTCAGAGCCAGCCAGGGCTTGGCTTCCTCCATCTCCAGGGGCAACCCAAGGCTCCAGCTCAGTGGCCACGGCCTGCTGAAAGCAGGTATCTGGGGTTTATTTACCTTCTATAATTGAAACTTTGTAGACTGGAGTGGAGCTCAGAGCCAGCCAGGGCTTGGCTTCCTCCATCTCCAGGGGCAACCCAAGGCTCCAGCTCAGTGGCCACGGCCTGCTGAAAGCAGGTATCTGGGGTTTATTTACCTTCTATAATTGAAACTTTGTAGACTGGAGTGGAGCTCAGAGCCAGCCAGGGCTTGGCTTCCTCCATCTCCAGGGGCAACCCAAGGCTCCAGCTCAGTGGCCACGGCCTGCTGAAAGCAGGTATCTGGGGTTTATTTACCTTCTATAATTGAAACTTTGTAGACTGGAGTGGAGCTCAGAGCCAGCCAGGGCTTGGCTTCCTCCATCTCCAGGGGCAACCCAAGGCTCCAGCTCAGTGGCCACGGCCTGCTGAAAGCAGGTATCTGGGGTTTATTTACCTTCTATAATTGAAACTTTGTAGACTGGAGTGGAGCTCAGAGCCAGCCAGGGCTTGGCTTCCTCCATCTCCAGGGGCAACCCAAGGCTCCAGCTCAGTGGCCACGGCCTGCTGAAAGCAGGTATCTGGGGTTTATTTACCTTCTATAATTGAAACTTTGTAGACTGGAGTGGAGCTCAGAGCCAGCCAGGGCTTGGCTTCCTCCATCTCCAGGGGCAACCCAAGGCTCCAGCTCAGTGGCCACGGCCTGCTGAAAGCAGGTATCTGGGGTTTATTTACCTTCTATAATTGAAACTTTGTTGCTTTGAGTGTAGCTTAGAGCCGGCCGCTGCAGGCAGGGAACCTTGGCTTCCTCCATCACTGGAGCAAGCAAGCCTCCTGCTCGTTCCAGCTCCATGGCTGTCGGCTGCCATCTTTGTTGGCAGTTAATTTGCATATCTCACTGATTAGCCAATGGGAGGCGTAGCAAAGGTATGGTCAGTTACCATGTTTGTCTATTATTAGGTAAGATAATAACAGAACCAAAGCATTGGAAATGACTGTAGAGCACTGCTGTTGTCATCCATATTAATGGATGAGTCTACTAAGGTCCAGATTGGTAAGAGGACAACATATTTTTTGTATCAGTGTTATCTATACACAACTATATCAACCTCTCATTTTACTTTGACAGTATAGACATAGGCCTTGGCTACATAGATATATATAAAATACAATAGATGGCCCAGCTGGTATGGCTCAGTTGGTTGAATGTCAACCTATGAACCCGGAGGTCACAGTTCGATTCCCAGTTAGGGCCCATGCCTGGGTTGTGGGCTCGATCCTCAGGGTGGGGCATGCAGGAGGCAACCATTCAGTTATTCTCTATTATCATTGACGAAACTTTGTAGACTGGAGTGGAGCTCAGAGCCAGCCAGGGCTTGGCTTCCTCCATCTCCAGGGGCAACCCAAGGCTCCAGCTCAGTGGCCACGGCCTGCTGAAAGCAGGTATCTGGGGTTTATTTACCTTCTATAATTGAAACTTTGTAGACTGGAGTGGAGCTCAGAGCCAGCCAGGGCTTGGCTTCCTCCATCTCCAGGGGCAACCCAAGGCTCCAGCTCAGTGGCCACGGCCTGCTGAAAGCAGGTATCTGGGGTTTATTTACCTTCTATAATTGAAACTTTGTAGACTGGAGTGGAGCTCAGAGCCAGCCAGGGCTTGGCTTCCTCCATCTCCAGGGGCAACCCAAGGCTCCAGCTCAGTGGCCACGGCCTGCTGAAAGCAGGTATCTGGGGTTTATTTACCTTCTATAATTGAAACTTTGTAGACTGGAGTGGAGCTCAGAGCCAGCCAGGGCTTGGCTTCCTCCATCTCCAGGGGCAACCCAAGGCTCCAGCTCAGTGGCCACGGCCTGCTGAAAGCAGGTATCTGGGGTTTATTTACCTTCTATAATTGAAACTTTGTAGACTGGAGTGGAGCTCAGAGCCAGCCAGGGCTTGGCTTCCTCCATCTCCAGGGGCAACCCAAGGCTCCAGCTCAGTGGCCACGGCCTGCTGAAAGCAGGTATCTGGGGTTTATTTACCTTCTATAATTGAAACTTTGTAGACTGGAGTGGAGCTCAGAGCCAGCCAGGGCTTGGCTTCCTCCATCTCCAGGGGCAACCCAAGGCTCCAGCTCAGTGGCCACGGCCTGCTGAAAGCAGGTATCTGGGGTTTATTTACCTTCTATAATTGAAACTTTGTAGACTGGAGTGGAGCTCAGAGCCAGCCAGGGCTTGGCTTCCTCCATCTCCAGGGGCAACCCAAGGCTCCAGCTCAGTGGCCACGGCCTGCTGAAAGCAGGTATCTGGGGTTTATTTACCTTCTATAATTGAAACTTTGTAGACTGGAGTGGAGCTCAGAGCCAGCCAGGGCTTGGCTTCCTCCATCTCCAGGGGCAACCCAAGGCTCCAGCTCAGTGGCCACGGCCTGCTGAAAGCAGGTATCTGGGGTTTATTTACCTTCTATAATTGAAACTTTGTAGACTGGAGTGGAGCTCAGAGCCAGCCAGGGCTTGGCTTCCTCCATCTCCAGGGGCAACCCAAGGCTCCAGCTCAGTGGCCACGGCCTGCTGAAAGCAGGTATCTGGGGTTTATTTACCTTCTATAATTGAAACTTTGTTGCTTTGAGTGTAGCTTAGAGCCGGCCGCTGCAGGCAGGGAACCTTGGCTTCCTCCATCACTGGAGCAAGCAAGCCTCCTGCTCGTTCCAGCTCCGTGGCTGCCGGCCGCCATCTTTGTTGGCAGTTAATTTGCATATCTCACTGATTAGCCAATGGGAGGCGTAGCAAAGGTATGGTCAATTACCATGTTTGTCTATTATTAGGTAAGATAATAACAGAACCAAAGCATTGGAAATGACTGTAGAGCACTGCTGTTGTCATCCATATTAATGGATGAGTCTACTAAGGTCCAGATTGGTAAGAGGACAACATATTTTTTGTATCAGTGTTATCTATACACAACTATATCAACCTCTCATTTTACTTTGACAGTATAGACATAGGCCTTGGCTACATAGATATATATAAAATACAATAGATGGCCCAGCTGGTATGGCTCAGTTGGTTGAATGTCAACCTATGAACCCGGAGGTCACATTTTGATTCCCAGTTAGGGCCCGTGCCTGGGTTGTGGGCTTGATCCTCAGGGTGGGGCATGCAGGAGGCAACCATTCAGTTATTCTCTATTATCATTGATGTTTCTATCTCTCTATCCCTCTCCCTTCCTCTCTCTCTAAAAATCAATAAAAACATATTAAAAAATATAATAGATGTTCCAAGGGAATTGGATGGATGAGGTACACTGATCCAGTCTGTTTTTCTCTACTATGCTGCTCCAGTCAGAGCAAAGTAAACAGTGTGTTAATAATCACCGAGTGGATTAACTTGGATACTTTAATTCTAAAATCCTGGCCTTGCTTTCAGAGGTCTGAATTATTTAGTTGATTGTCTAGACCTGACTACAGAAATATCAGGGCACACAGGCATATTTATATATATGTTGGGGCCATATAAATGATTCAAATATTTTAAGTTCAAATATTTCCTTTTTTACTAATGCCCATCCTTGAATTCTTAGAATACCTGCCTCTTCTTTACTTGGTTTCTAGGGTCAGTTGAGAGTATGAGCAAGCATCTATTCAGTACTGATCTTCACAGTAAATATGGGATGGATTACAAAAGAAAGAAAAAAGCCCCTTCTTTCAAGGAGCTTACATTCTCATTTTATACTCAACTGTTGCCCTATTGCCAAACAGTAGGAGGAAAAGAATATTCAGATGTTGCAGTGACAGTTGACTCAATGGCAAACATTTACATTTTGTAAATGAGTTTAATTTTTTAGCTTTTAAATGACATTCAGTTGAAACAGTCATACTATAACACAAGTGGTATTTAGAAAATTAACTGATCTATTTGATTCCCTCTAGTGAGCTACTTCCACGGTGTACATTTTATCCATGGCTACATATAACGATTCAATAAACTAGACAATTGTTCAATCTCTACAGCAACTATTAAATCTGAGGTAGGATAAATAATGGTTGCAGGGGTTCTACACTGATCACATTCTCTACTTGCCCTTGGCTTTGGGATCATAGAAAGAGAGGGGGGAAATGTTGAGGGAGAAAGATAATGCAGTGGGAGTATCACTCCATAGAAGTTTGAACCCACTGGGCTGTAGAATTAGAAATAGATTTAGAGGACTTCTCCTCCCCCACATCATTGGAATTGCTGTAAGAGTTACTGAATGCCATTATTTAAAGTTATTTCTCGGTTAGCCATACTAATGGAGCTAAGAAATAATGCACACATGAAAAAACATTTGAATTTGAAATGCATTGTGTGACTTTCTGTTCCTACAGCAGATATATGGTCCTAATTATATTTCACTTGAATAATTTCTAAGTTACCTTGTATTACCCGAATCTACATCTATTATAGAAGAAATAAGTGGCTGAAGAATGAATTGAGAGACTGAGAAAGGATAGTCTCCTATTTAACTTTTGCTATAGACAAGTCACATGTGGATAAATAAGAGTTAATTAAATACAATTCATAAGAAAAGTCAAATGCTGAATTTGTATTTTTCCAAAGACTATGAGTGCTACAGTCCCACTGAAACCAACTCAAACACTTATTCACACTAGTAGGTGTGTTTGGCTCTAGGCACCCAGACATTGGCCTGGTGTTTCTAATCGACTTGAGTGATTCTGCCCCAGGCATTCAGCTGCTCTTGGGGCAGGGCAGGGCAGTGGCGATCCCATGGGAAGCCAGTTATAAGTTTTGCTGATGATCTATCTTTTCCAACACGTGTTATGGAATTGGGCCTTTAAGACTGCAGTTTCTTCACTGACCATTTCCCCTGCAAACTCTTGGCCTCTGTGTTTTCTCTTGCTCTGTTTCTCTGGTTTGGACAAGATCAGGTGACTGATGTCTCTTAGTTTGCTGACAGCCCATAGGAGGTATGTCTGTAAAATGCCATAGATCACCGAATGTTCTCTGTGAGGATGATGCCATCTGGCAAAGATGAATGGTTTTCTTGTGAACTACTGATGAGAAGTGCTCCAGAGTAGGTACTGACCAATCTTCTTCAGCATTTGAGGCACTTGTCTGAATTTCTTGGGATAAAAATCATATCCAGGAAGTTGCTAGTCTCATCTGGGTGCACGGCCAAGTCATTTTTTACCTGCATCTCATCAACACATACTCGACCTTGTGGTGTCTGCACGTGGAATCGTCTCAGAAGTGTAACCAGGATGACTTTCATCATCACCATGGCGATGTATTTCCCTGCACAGCTACGGGGCCCAAAACCAAATGGCTGAAAATACCTGTAAGGAACCTATGAAAATGATCAGACAATTAGCCAGGGTTTTAAAGGCTAGAATCATGTAGTTGCTGTTTGATTTACCCTGAAAATACTGGCCAGTCAGAATGCTCTGGTTTGGGGTCTGAGCCATACTGCTCCTTCACTGAGATGAATGACTGTAACCCATTTAAGCTCCTTTGTCCATCCAGTTTGATTCACCCCCTGTGCTACACACCCAACCTTGGTCAGTACCCAGTTTTGATTTTCATATAAACATGCTGGGTAAAGCAATGCAGATCATTTTATTACAGCCACTGTTACTCAAGTAGCTCTCTGAGATGGCCACAACTTTACTACTCTGCAAATCACCAAGGCAAAGACTACTTTTGTGAAATGTCATATAACTTGATGACATTTAGGGAAAGATGCAGATTTCTGACCCAGTAGTGCCAAGCATCTAAATATTTTTAGTTATGCAAAAAATTAATGGGTATCACATCTTCTGTCTTGTCCACATTTGGACTTACATAGTGCCTGACATATAGTAGATTCCCACTAAGTCTTTTTTTTTTCTTAATACTCACCCAAGGATAATATTTTTTATTGATATTAGAGAGGAAGGAAAAAGGAGAGAGAGAAGCAGTGATGTGAGAAACATCGATCAGCTACCTCCTGAACATGCCCCAACTGGGGATGGAACTCATATTCTGGGTATGTGCCCTGCCTGGGAATTGAACCTGTGACCCTTTGGTGCATAGGATGACATGCTAACCAACTGAGCCACACCAGCCAGTGCCCAATAAGTTTTGTTGATCAGTTGTCAACATGGCATGGGTCGCTCATACAGAAACAGGAAAAAATTAGAGAACTGGATTATCATTTTTCTATACCATATGCAAATGGAAAAGAAGGCACTAAGGGAACGATCTGGATAATATGGGTTAAAAAATCATTGCCTGAAATTTGACAGGAAGGAAGCAGATCTCCAGTATACTCCAGTGACAGAAAAAGAAAAAGCTGAAGCTCTTCTAGTTACCGAGTCCTGTTTAGAATGAGAACTAGTGCTTGTGGGGCCCATTTGGTGACCCAAAGGCAGACTACAAAGACCAAATCTTTTGGTCTCATTTGATTTCCACCTGAAGCAGAAGTGAACTTTTTTTTGGCTTAGGTACTGCTATAGCTGAATTTACATGATGACAAAGTGATAACTTTAAATGGAAAAGTAGGTTGGTTGGGTTAAACAAAATTTGCCTAATTTTAGTCAAATTCAGGTCTTGACTTTTTCATATTTTGACCTATTATGTGGCCACCATATAGATACTTCCCTGAGCTAGAGACCCAGCATCCTTGCCTTGCAGACAAATGTGGTAGCCATCGTCCAAGCTAGGGAAAATGTGTGTTTCTGGTGAGGCTACAGAGGAGAACAAGTAAACAGAATGAAATTGTTTGTACATGATGCAAGCACAGAACCAGAGAGGATTTAACAGTTGACATTTTAAAGAGTGGCGTACTTGGTTTTAAGGAAGGGCACTTACATTTTTTGCAAAGTTTTCAAGAGTAAATTCATTAGGCTTGGGGAAAAACTCAAGTCTATGCATTCTTCCAATATTCAGGATAATATTAGTCCCCTTTTTCACTGGGTAGCCATCAATGATGTCATCCTGTAAGGCTTTACGCATGACCAAGTCCACAACAGGCTGGTACCGCATGCTCTCATAAATAAAGTTTTCCACCACTTTCAATTTCTGAATATCATCAATTCGTATATCTCTATCACCTATGGGAGCAGATAAAAAGGACAAAGAGGTAATGTTAGTTTCAACAGGAGATGGACATTAAAACTTCCATAGTTTCCACTGAATAGTTTGCTCTTGTTTGGAAAAAATTTCATATTTATAATTCTAATGCAAACAAGCAATGTTATATTTGGCCTACAGAATGTTTTATAAAAATTCAGATTTGAAGCCAATTATCTTAAAAGCTGGGGGATTTCATAGAAAAGCTGGATTTTTCTAAAAATCCAGGTAACACTGGACTCACCTCCCCGCATGGCAACAATGGGCTAAAGTTGAATGGCCGATGAGCCTTTACAGAGGCAATCCCTCTGTAGTCTCATGTAGACCAACCCAATTTGCTCCAAACATTTATCTGCCTGGCCTCTATCGTCTTTGAGTTTTGCTCCCTACTCTAAATTCTTGGGGAAATTTACTCTTCTCTAGTCAAAGCAAGACAGTGATTTTAGTCAGTTTCAATTTTCTCCTCTGGTTACCTGTGCAGTCATCTGCCCAGGACACATCACTGATGGTCCCTCCTCCCCATCTTATTAGGAACAACCTGTTGTGATAGAGTGGCAAGAATCCCCCTCCCACCACAACAAAATGGGTACCTCAGATCAGCCCTAGGTGTGCTGGGGATTGAAGGACACCCCCACGGTCTCAGACTGGCCTGACACTAGTCAGAGAAGCTTGAATTACTCCAAGAATTGGCAAAGCTTCAGAGTGTCCTCAAATGGGCTACCACTTTTTGCAGAATCCAAATTAGACCAGGGTTCTGAGGCATCCCTATCTCCTGTACAACTATGCCATGCAGGAAACGTTTCATTTGGTCAAAGAACTCTAACAGCCCGGCCCCTCACATACTGCTCCTTGTACACTCTAATGGGTCTATGGAGTGTGTTCATCTGGGATGAGGAGGTAGAAGGGAACATGATGGAGAAGGTAAGCAAAGGTGTATCCTAGGAAGGAATTACCTAGAGGCAACATGGACACATGTGCTTTTCAGAGGTCTGTTGAAGTGTCAGAGGGACATCATGGGGCACAAACACTTTTCACTTCTCAAAGAAATTGTATGAAAGGCCGTGTTCTCAAGAGTAATTCTCCCACCCCCTCCCACTTATTCCCTGAACACCTCCTATGATTCTCTCTTCACTCCACTGAGTTTGCTTGTTGAAGTCTTCTCCCACCAGTCCGTGAGTCCCATGAGTACAGGGATGACACTGGCTTGTTCACCACTGTGCTCTGCACCTGGCATAGTACCTGTAACCTAACGGGGACATTCTGGGATTTGGAACCTGGGTGCTATTCTGGCTTCTTGTTATCTAACTTGCCAGGCAGTTTCCTACCTACAGCCATGCATTTGCAGACCACTTCCCTCACATATTTAAATCTTGTCAACTATTTCAAGCAGCAATGAAATTATTTTTTTTTTAAATAGTATCTTTCCACAACCAAATAACTTGTTTCACAGGGATCGGGCAAGGTCAAGAGAGAAAAGTCTACATCATTATTGATATCTTGCCACATATGTCAGAATATGTTCCTAAAAAGATTAGCCATATGAAAGACATTCCAAGTAAGGAATTCTGTTTTCTCTCAGAAAGCAATTCTGACTTCTGTATCTGACAGCGTTTCTATGGAAGGATGGTGATGTCAGGAGCAGTGGGCAGAATGATGCTGAGGCTGGGGCAGAGAAGGGAAGAGATAGTAAAAATTGCTTGAGCAGGGGCTCAAGAGCCCTTACAGAAGAGGAGGAATGGCTCAAGGGAGGAGAGGCCAGCACCAATGGACTGGGGGAGAGGAAAGTCCATCACTCCCGTCTCTCCTCCTCCTCTGCCACCAACTGGAAATTCGTTTGTGAATGGACTGCTTAAAACCCAGAAACACTGCTATAAACAATAGCTATTTCCCTGATTGAACCCACAAGAACCTTTGTCACTGATAAGGTAGGCAAAAAATTGTGCTTGATAAAATTTTAAAAATACAAACAAATATGACCATAGAGATGTGTGTATGCGCACGTAAGAAAAAGAAAACACAGTGGTTTCCCCTGGGGAATGGGAATGAGGCTGGAGAGGAGAGTGAAGGAACTAGAGCAGTGGTTCTCAACCTTCCTAATGCCGCGACCCTTTAATACAGTTCCTCATGTTGTGGTGACCCCCAACCATAAAATTATTTTCATTGCCCTAACTGGTTTGGCTCAGTGGATAGAGCGTCAGCCTGCGGACTCAAGGGTCCCAGGTTCAATTCTGGTCAAGGGCATGTACATTGGTTGTGGGCACATCCCCAGTAGGGAGTGTGCAGGAGGCAGCTGATCGATGTTTCTAACTCTCTATCCCTCTCCCTTCCTCTCTGTAAAAAAAAAAAATCAATAAAATATATATTTTTTAAAAAATTATTTTCGTTGCTACTTCATAACTGTAATTTTACTACTGTTATGAATCGTAATGTAAATATCTCATATGCAGGATGTATTTTCATTGTTACAAATTGAACATAATTAAAGCATAGTGTTTAATCACAAAAACAATATGTAATTATATATGTGTTTTCCGATGGTCTTAGGCGACCCCTGTGAAAAGGTCGTTCGACCCCCAAAGGGGTCTCAACCCACAGGTTGTGAACCGCTGAACTAGAGGATGTCACTTTCTACTTTATACATCTATCATTTGATTTTTTTCAATGAGCATGTCATAAAATAAAACACAGAAAGAACGATATTTTTAATCTATCTGGCATTATGAAAGTGAGACAAAATAACTTGCTTTATTGTTCTCTGGGTGGATTATTACAAGATTTTGTCTGACATCAGATTTTTAGGACATAAGCTGATATTCAGAAGGAATTGTTTTCTAATTCCTTTTTATTTGATGAATTCTTACCAACAACACTCTGGATTTCCTTCATTATTGCTTCTTCAATATTAGGGTGCTTTGAAATGAGGAATAGCATGAAGAACACAGAGACAGACATGGTGTCTGGGGCTGCGATCAGCATCTCCAATATGCACTGGTTCACATTCTCTCTTGTCAGGTCACCACGCTTCTGAATAATTGAAAGAGGGGAGGAAAATTGGAAAAGTGAATAAAAATTTCACAATAGGAAGGGAGATGACACTCAAGGGTCAGCAACCTCACCAAAATGAAATCATACAAATTACATGTTGAAATCATACAAATTAAATGACTATGAACATTTTTTCATGATCTTCAACTGGAAGCTGAAGTATTAATAAGAAATTTTCTATGTATTTAGTGTCTTTGGACTCTTCCATTTTCATATTTTGTATTTTGCAGGCACAGTAGCTTCAGTCTGAAAGGTTAGTCTCACCAGAATGTCTAATGAGTGGGCCATTTGAGTTGGACATTATAGAAGAGCTGGAGCAAAATACTTAGAAGCCAAACTCTGCAACATGATCACAAGAGGAAATCTTCACACATTGACACACAAACAGTCATACACATGTGTTGTGTTGGAATTATGGTTAGTTCAGGTCAGTACCTCAGCAAAAATCAACTCAGTGGCAAAATCTATACAGTCTTCCAGTTTGTCTGCTGTGGAAATCCTGTGTCTTTTTTCTTCTATCAGAATTTCTATGGCATCTTTCAAATCCTTGCTGGAAAAAAAAGTCAAAATATAATCTATCTGTACTCAGTTAAGACATGTAGAAAAAATTGATTAATTTGCTATTTAAATAAAATTATCTGCTGTAATTGAAACCATCAGTGCTTATGAATAACTGAATTTATACTTAATTCTTCACAAATATCCTTAAATTACAAATACATTATACTTCATTATAAGGGACCAGAGTTTCTAGGCACAGATAGGAAAATCAAGGCTGCAACCTTTAGTTAAGCATTAAAAACTGGTACCAAAAGCTAAATCCAGTCATGTTTTTTGATTTTTTATTTGGCCAGCACAGTGTATTAATGAAAAACCCCAAACCAAAACCAGTGACTGTCTCTAGTGCAGACAGGCACTTTGCAGTTTGCCCCGGGCACCTCCATTTTCTGTTGTCCTATATCCACCCTGCCCGCTTCTATTTGCCTGGCCTGCAAGACTATTGAGTTTGAGATTTCTGTTGTACACAGTAAACTCAAGTGACTGTTCATTAATTTTAATACTTATTCTTATACCTGGCAGTGTCTGCCACATAATAAATACTAATAAATAATGATTGAATGAATGAATGGCTGCATAAATATGTATAGGCATTTTGACAGTGTGGCGGAGGGAAGAGCTCCTTGGACAAGGGTGAGGTTCTAGTCCAGGTTGTTTTCTTTCTATAAAACCTACTGTAAGTCTCTGAGCCTTACCTCTCTTTAAAGTAAAGGGATTATACTAGATGAACAATGAGGCCACCTTGAGATCTAAATTCTGTTATTCTTGGCTTTGTCTTTAAGTGTATATGTTCATGGGTGTTTTCCCCAATCTCAGGGAACAGTATTCTGTATTACAGTAAATGTAATACAAACACCTGTTAAAGTGTTCTGTGACTGAAAAGTCTTAAACTTGCCAAAATAAAAAGTAGAAAACAATATTGCTGGAATATTGGGAATTAAAAGAAGCAAAAGTATAAAATTGAATAAGGATGGAAGATATTCTAGAATCCTTTCCATAAATATATATTTTAAGGTATTAGCATGATAAAGACAAATGCTGTATGATCTCACTTATATGTGGAATCTTAAAAACAACTCCACAAACTTGAGCTCATAGATACAGAGAACAGACTGGTGGTTGCGAGAGGTGGGGGTTGGGGCTGGGGGGACAGGCCAAACAGGTGAAGGTGGTCAAAAGGTACAAACTTCTAGTTATAAAATACATAAGTCCTGGGGGTACATAATGTAGAAGATGGTGACTATAAATAATAAAGAACATTGTATTGCATATATGAAAGTTGTCAAGAGAATGGATCCTAGAAGTTCTCATCACAAGAAAAATTTTTTAAAATTATACATGGTGATGGATATTAACTGGATTTATTGTGGTGATCATTTTGCAATACATATAAATATCGAATCCCTATGTTGTACACCTGAAACTAATATGTCAATCATACCTTAATAAAGATATTGGCTTTATTGCAAGGCTATGGAGGAGAGGAAATTAGAGGATTTCTCTAGGTCTTTACTGCTCTACGTCATAGGAGATATGAACTGGTGCACTAACCACTGACAAATGTTATATATAGCTAAGCTATTTCTACAGAAACATAAGAGAAGCTGTTATACAGTCTCATCAATGAGTTTCTGTGGGCCTCCTGGTCAAACCCAAGTCAAACCAAGAACTACCACCAACCCTTACACCAGTGAAGTGAATGAATCCTTTATCTTATTGATTCAAGTCACAATGAGCAGTGGCAGAAATGAAATGAAATGTATAAAGAATGACGTCTCCAAACCTGATACTCATTTACCATATAAGAATATGTAAAGCAACATCAAGTTGGTTTCCTTTCTGGAGACTAATACTATTGAACTTAAAAATACACGAACGAGATAAAGTTGGGTTTTCAAGTTTGGGAACTTTTAGAAATGGGGAATTTAAGATGAACATAGGGAAGGGGAAAATAACATATTTAGTGCCTACTATGGTCCAAGCTCTGTGTAATAGCCCTGTGTATAGGATCTCATGAATATATATCTCCACTCTGGAAGGCAGGTTCTGTTTTACTTTAAATAACTTCCCAAAGCCGTTTAGTTACTAAGTGATAGGTACAGGTTACAAATCACGTCTGCCTGCCTTTAAATCCCACATGCTTTCCACTGGTGATTAGAGGTGGCAGTGTTTAATGGCTGGCTACTTACACTAAAAACAAACCACCCATTGATTAACTAAGGCCATTGGCATTTGTCCAGTTTTTTTGCTAGACTAGTGTAAGATCAAAGCAAAGCCATTTAATGATGGTTTTAGGATTCCTCAAAAACACAAGATATATAATTAAAAAAATAAAAACCCCACACATTTTATTTAAGTTCACTATGAAAAAATTCTTTTGAGATTACTGTCAATTCCTACAAGTTGAATTAAGTTAACGCAACTATAAGAGGATTTCATGTTTCCATTTTTTCTAAACATGCAAAGAGAATTTTGACCGATAATAATAACAGGTTCATCCAGCTCTTCTGTTCAACTCAAAATACACTGCAGTGTTTTAGTTCCAGATATGGAGCTCTCAGACCTCCCACTTGGCCCCCTTGCTGAGAAGCCACCCTGGCCCAAGGCTTCCTTTACTCTTTAGTCTAGCGCCAGTGGTCGGCAAACTCATTAGTCAACAGAGCCAAATATCAACAGTACAACGATTGAAATTTCTTTTGAGAGCCAAATTTTTTAAACTTAAACTATATAGGTAGGTACATTGTTATTAACTTAATTAGGGTACTCCTAATTAAGTAAGGCTTAGGAAGAGCCACACTCAAGGGGCCAAAGAGCCGCATGTGGCTCTCGAGCTGCAGTTTGCCGACCATGGGTAGCCACATCAGCCAAATTGATGTAGAAAGTGTTACATCAGCAGCTTAATCATCTTTCTTGTAGGCTCTTGGTGGCCAGAAAACTTGCTGAAGAGGGAAACAATAACAAAGACACAATGAAAAAACAATTCAATCTCACAAATTTTCCAAACTTGTGTTACTTACACAGACTTTTCATATTTTTTGTATAGCCAAGAAATCTTAAAGAAGATGTCTGGTTTGAGAAGGAGAGCTTGCCATGCCTCAAAATAACCCTGGATTTTAATTACGATGGCGTTTTCTGGAAAAACAAACAAAAAAGAATAGGGGAATTGAGCAAAAATGAGCCTAAGAAGAGGACTCTGAACAGAAAAGACCCCTGTAGATTCTCCCACCAGTCTGGGGTTCTAAGCTGGGCAAAGTTCCACCTTCAGTGGGCGTTCTAGTCATGTTATTGCCACTAGACAAGGCAACACACTAATTTATTCTGCTTGGCATTTCAGTTGGCCAAGTTGACCAGAGATTTGCCAGTTTTAAACTTAGTATTAGAGTCTCAAATCTCACATGCCCCTCTTTGACATGATCCATGTCTCTCCTGTTTTTCTGGACAGTGAGGAAGAAAAGGGACACTGGTAATTATGGCTGTTGTGGCCTCGGTTCTGGCATGTGGGAGGGCAAAAAGCCACGCCACTCTCCTGTTAGGCAGCCAACAGCCACATTTAAATTTCATTTGGTGTTCCTTAAGCAGAGCCATTAGATGAATAATCTACTTGGATTATGTACCTAATTAATAGCTTTTCATTGTATTCTCACCTCATTGTGCCTTATTCAGACATTTTCATAGCATTCCTCACATAGCTTTCATATCTATGTTCGGTTTAGAATGTAGAATTCATCTTAGTGTCTTCAGTGCTTGTCTTGAGCCTTGTGCATAGTCAGCTCTTAATAAATGTTTTTTAAGTAAATTGAAAATTAGGGAAGAGAAAACCCGGCTTTTTCAAAATTATACAAATGGGAAGGAAATAAACATTGATTTTCAACTGCTAAATGCAAGCCACTGTGCAAGATGCTTTGCAAAAGGGACTTCACTGGATCCTTACAATCTTTCTAGGGGAGCGATAGTGTCATCCTTTGGCAGATGAACAAACTGCAGTTCATAGAGATTGAGAAGTCTGCCTAGTACCACACAGCCAGTGTGGCAGCCCGCCCTTGGGCTGGAGCCCAGTTCTGTCGGACCCCAGGACAATGTTCTTTCCTCTTCATTGGGTCCCTGAGATAAAGAGAGTTTATCAAGGACCAGGGGAGGAGAAGGGAAATAAAATAACTCTGCATGAGTTATACAGGTTCTTAGCATCACAGTCTGTATCCATAAGTTAACAGACATTTATACAGTAGTTCCCTTACATGATCCTTCCTAAGAATCTAGGCTAGCAGGGAACCTGTAAAATATGTTCCTGCCAAACCTGAGGAAAGATGTGTATAAAACAGGAGAGCTGGGATTGGAGCCCCTGTCTGAGAGGGGATCAGGCAAGAAGGTGTGACTAAAATTCCTTAGAGTGAATGGGGGCTCCTGTGGCTCTTGTGAGGAGTAATTG
This sequence comes from Myotis brandtii, assembly GCF_000412655.1. Taxonomy (NCBI): domain Eukaryota; kingdom Metazoa; phylum Chordata; class Mammalia; order Chiroptera; family Vespertilionidae; genus Myotis; species Myotis brandtii. The sequence continues at coordinate 2,121,275 of NW_005356751.1, read as the reverse complement.
AAGAGCAGGGAGATGAGGTAAGGAGAGCTGGAGAAGAGAGAGGGAGGGCTCAGGGCTTGTCTATAGTCCCTATGTGGTAAATCAGGCAGCAGGTGTTAGAGCCGGTGTGGGCAAGTGTTAAGTTATGCCTTGTTCTCGTGACTGTAATGTTTCCCTCAGGTCTGTATGTGGCTTGTGGCTTCACTTCACTTAGCCTTATGTTCAGCTGTCTTCTCTGCAGAGGCCTTTCCTGACCACTCTCTCCCCGAGAACCATGTCCACTTCCACTGACCTGTCCCTTCACTTACTATCCCTTCACTTAGCTTTGTTTTTTTCTTCAGAGCACTTATTATTGCTTAATATATTATAAGCAAAATAATATTGCTTGCTATATTGCTTGTTATATATTACAATAAGTATATATAGATAATTACTTGTTTACTGTCCATATATCCACTGAAATGTAAACTCCCTGAAGCCAAGGACTTTGTCTTGTTCACTGTTCTATACCCAGAACCTAGTGCCTGACATGAAATAGGCAATGAATAAATATCTGTTGTATAAAAAGATGAATCAATAAACACTGCAAAAATTAATTCAGGGAGAATTACATGAAGCTGGATAACAGCAGAATGGAATTAAGCCCAGTAATTAATGTTTGCTTTTAGGTCAGCGGTTCTCAACCTGTGGGTCACGACTCCTTTGGCGGTCGAACGACCCTTTCACAGGGGTCGCCTAAGACCATCCTGCATATCAGATATTTACATTATGATTTATAACAGCAACATTATAGTTACGAAGTAGCAACGAAAATAATTTTATGATTGGGTCACAACATAAGGAACTGTATTTAAAGGGCCAGAAGGTTGAGAACCACTGTTTTAGGTGGTGGTAGAGTTGCTTGTATGTGTTTTAATGTTTGTTTTCTATAGTAGTAAGGAAAGTGGCTTACTGAGTGAGACATCTTGCTAGGGTTGTTAAAAATGCTAAATGACAGACTGTATGTAAAGCAACTTTTTACACTGCTTGGTACATTTTAGATACTAAAGTAATTAATTGTAGCTATTGTACTTATTTCCTGCAGCTGCAAACAATACCAGCATCATCATACAGAGTCAAAGTTTTCATGCTTAGTAGCTTTGAGGGAGGGGTGTGTATGTATATTTAGGTGTGTGTGTGTGTGTGTGTGTGTGTGTGTGTGTATGTATGTATCATGCCCCAAAAGAATGGTTGAAAATGGTTAAATATATCAGTTTGTTTAGTGGGAGGACCAAATGAACTGATTACATTTGTGAGTTTTGACTGTGGGTAGAATTCTGTTTCCTGGAGCAATGATGAGAGATACAAAAGAAATAGATGGCCCTGCTTTACAGAAATTTATATCTTATAAGTGAACAAGGCAGACACACTGGGAAAAAATATCTTCGGAAACCTTAGAGATGTTGAAAGAAGAACATGTAGAAAACAGCATGGTTTACTTGAGGCTGCCAGGCCTCTCATCCCCTTGTTAAGTAAAGGGCAGAATGTCAAGTCATGAGAATGAAGATTTCGGTACCGTCCAAGGGGATCCCCAGGAAGAGCATGTTAGAGGTGTCCAGCATGATGCACCGCATGAGGGTCAGCACGTTGACAGTGCCCGACTCGCTTCTGACATCCTCCAAACTGTCCAGGTGCCTTATGATCGATTCAGCACAAATTGTCACCATGCGCACAAGGCCGGGGCCAGACAAAGCTGAAGGGAGCACATCAGAGAGTGAGCCATTGTGAACTCCAGGACACACACAATCAGGCGATTTTGGCTTTTTATGTTTAGAGCTCAATCATCTACACTTTTTTATTCAATAACTACACATATAAAATAAATATAAAATTTTCATATTATTTAATCTCCCAGTATTCTATAAGAATGGATCATCTTTATTGTTAAAAATGAATGGATGAACGAATCTTATTTTAAACAAACTATTCAAAGTTAAACTTTTCATGCTATGGCAAATCATTTGTGAGATTGCAAGTGAAACATTTAGTACTGTGGTCATAAATCAAAAATTAGTGTTTTCTTCATATTTATTGTACATATTTTTCTCTAAAGAAGGTTTAGATTTGTCCAGGGTGATATTATTTTATGTTTCAACAGGTGGCAGGATATTGCTACATAACTAGTCAAACTCTACCTTAACTATTTCATCTAATGTGGTTCCTTTTAAATTTAATTTATATGTTTAAAATGCTAGTCTTATAAGTTATTAAGAGTGCTTTTCTCTTAATTTTGGTATCTCTTCAAACTATTTCCAGATTTATTTTACTTAAACAATGTCATAATAGCTAAGCGATTCTTTGCTTAGCAGTCTTCCCCCCTGGACTGGGAATTCTTTAAGGGCATTGACAACCTGCCATTAACACTATACTTCAGGTCCATAGTACTTAGTGGCCCTCAAAACATATTTGTTGAATAGAGGAACGCATAAATGGATGAGTGAATGAATGAAGACAGGTAGAGTGCACTGGCTCTGATCTCACCCCCTGCTCTGCTCCTTACCATCTGAGTAGCTAGTGGCTTCTGATGGTAGGTGATCTATCTTGAGAGTTTAACTCTTAAAGCGCCCCTTTCTCTCTTTGTTCTAAGTATCTTTAAGCTTTAGAGCAATCTTCCTTTTTATGTTTTTTATTATTCAGACTTGCTATTAAAGTCAGAGTCCTTAAGCCACACTGGCCAGGGCCTCTCAGTGTGCTTTAGATGGCCTATTGGTCTGTGCTCTGTACACTCTGCACACGCCTCAACCATACACATTATTGAGGAGGGTGTCTGGCAAGGTACTCTGCTCCCTCTCCCATTATTCCTTGAAGGCCAGGATCATATCTTGTTTCTTATTGTGTTGGGTGTCTGGCAAGGTACTCTGCTCCCTCTCCCATTATAAATTCCTTGAGGGCCAGGATCATATCTTGTTTCTTATTGTGTCCTGGGCACCTAATTCAATGATGAGAAGAGAGTAGTTTGTTAAACAAATGGATGAGTTTAGAGATTCTATCAATTCTTGCATGTCAAAATAGAGAATAATGGTATATGATAGTTAATTGCTTCTAAATACTAGTTCATATATTCCTAATATAACTGGACCAAATGATAAAGTAAAATAAAACTTATATTTCTATAGGATCTTACAGCATGATTTCACTTATTTTTTACAATAACTCTAGAATTCAAGTTCTCTAATGTTTATTACTTGTTAAGGATAAGGAAACTAAAGTTCAGAGAGCCTGAGTGATTTGTCCAAGGTCATATAACTAGTAAAGTGGAAGAGCTTGGAATAGAATCCACAACCTATAATCCTGTATCCTATACTCTTTTCATTAACATATTCTGCAATTTTGTCAGGCATAAGAGGACTTATCTGCCCCAATATGAATAGTTGTCCAGACCCTAATCCCTGGAATTTGTTAATATGTTACCTTACATGGAAAAAGGGACTTGGCACATATCATTAAAATTAAGGACCTTGAGATGGGGAGAATATTGTGTAGTACCTGGGTGCGCCCTCCTAATCATGTAAGTCCTTAAAAGTAGAAAACCTTTTTAAGCTGAGGTCAGAAAGAGATGTGATGACAGAAGGATGGTCATGGAGATGTGACATAAAAAGGGCTCAACCCACTTTGAAGACAGAGGAAGGGGCCACACGCCAAGGAATGTGGGTGGCCTCTGAGGATGGAAAATGCAAAGAAACAGATCTCCCAGGGAGCCTCCAGAAAGGAACACATCCCAGCTTGGTTTGAGCCCAGTGAGACCCATGTCAGATTTGACATACAGAATTGTAAAACAACGTGTTGTATTAAGCCACCGAGTTTGTGGTAATCTGTCATAGTAGCAAGGGGAAACTAACAGAGTCTACAACAGAGTTGTGGTGAGTCTTCATGATGGACAGCTCAGCAGAGGGGAATCAGCACCCAGCGGGAACAGGCATAGCTTTTCCCTGTCTCAGCAGCCACGCAGGAGACATCTGGGTTTCCTGCAAGGCTGACTGGAGGAAAGAATATTGATGGTGCATGGTCAGACCTAAAATCATCTAGCCAGTTGCCATCACTGACAACATTTCCAAGGCATGACTATGTTTCTTAATGTTAATATCAAAGTCTGGTCATGTATATCCCCCAACAGCTTCATTTTCAGCGGGACTCACTAGATAAGGAGACTTGGGTTCTGGTCTCTGCTCATCCATGACTTGCTATGTTGGACAAAAATCACAACCTCTGTAGGACTGTGAATTCAATTATAAAACTCAGAGGCTGATGAAGTGACATATAGAGTCCTTCCTAATTTTAAATTCACAAGTTGCTTTCTGTTAAAACATCTGGATGTCAGCCAGTGATGCAGCGAACACATTGTTGGCTGTGTTTAAATCAAACATATGGCAGACACACTCAATTTTTAATTGAATGAGCCTAAATGTAGAGCTCTATCTCTTCTTCATGCCCATAAAATCGCTTTGTGTGTTAACCAGAGGAATGGAAGTTGTGGTGGTTAAAAACGTAGGCTCTGGGGCTGTCTCCTGGGCCACCATTTATGAATGTTTGGATCCTGGGCAAGTTATTTAACCTCCTTATCCTCAGTTTTCTCATTTGTGAAGTGTAGGTGATTAGAGTGTTTTACCACCCACGGTTACTGTGGGATTAAAATATCAAGTATTTAGAACAGTGCCTACTATATAGTAAATGTATAATGCATGCTAGCTCATATCTTTATTTCAAAACTGAAGCAGCAGAATTTAAGAATGAGTTCTAAAAAAGGCACATTCACAGACAAGAGCAGGAGGTAGCCAGGCACCTGATTACCTTTTGTAAAGAAAGGTCGAACAACTTTCCAGAGGGCTGGATTATTGTTAAATATGATGCCATTCTCATGCATGCCGATGCACTGCAGCCCAAGTTTGCTGCCGAATCGGGAGATGTAGTGATTGTGCTTCATTACGTGGAACATGCTTGAGGACCTGCAGAGAAAGCAAGCCTTGGGGTTAATTTTCAAGGATCAGGAGAACCCCTGGTGATGATTTTGATTACAGGTGGCTCTCTTAGCAAATGCATGTTGAGCTGCATGCCATGCATGATTTCTAGTGTTCATATTGAATAAGCACTTCTCTTAGCATAAGAACATCCCTCTCCAGTTGAAAAATGTCTTTCTTTTTTTTTATATTTCAAGTTTTATTTATTTAATTAATTTTTGGTTAATTCTCACCTGAGGATATTTTTCCCCCCATTGATTTTTAGAGAGTGGAAGGGAAGGAGGGAGAGAGAAAGAGAAACATCAATCTGAGAGACACATTGATAGGTTGCCTCCTGCACACATCCTGACCCAAGTGTATTCTCTAACCACTGAGTAAAGCCAGCCAGGGCTGTTTTTTTAATTATTTATTTTATTTTATTTTTTTCCATCACCATTTATCCCCTCTAAGCCTTCTTCCACCTCCCCCCAGAATCACCACACTGTTGTCCATGTCTATGACTTCTCTCTCTCTAAAATCAATTTTTTGAAAAACTGCTTAGATGTTAACCTATGGCACTGGGAAGATAAATGAATAATTTAAGTAATTTAACAATCAGAAGGATAAAGGATAACAGGAAAATTATTCTCTTTAGGATAAAGGGTAGGGTGGGTTTATTGGATGGGGTCCAAGCAACACAGGAGAGGGAGAATTGTTGTGTGTGTGAGGATTTGGGCAGGGGACGACTCTTGGGAGGAAAAGTCTGCTGGGAATTTATGAAGTTGAGAATTGTGGGGTAGAGGGAATAAATTCTTTTTTCCTCTACCAAGAGGAAAATTAAGAAATGCTGTGAGTCACTACATTTTCTGTGGAAAGGGGCCAAGATTGGAAAATAGGTTAGTGTAGGGCCCAAGAGAAGCAGGCCACTTGGACGAGGGCTAAGTGATGGCCAGGGCCATGAACAGCTGGGTCAGGAGACTGGAAGTCAAAGTTGGCATGAGTTAATAAGTTATCTGTCTGGTGAGTAAGATGGAGGGTGTGTGAAGACAGATGGGATGTTTATCAGAGGACAGGGAAGATAGTAAGCGGGACACGTGGTGTTTGTATGTCCATTGTTTTCATAAATGCCAATATTGTGTTGTAGGCATAGACCAGGCACAAACACCACTTGGGGAAATCAAATGTGGTTATCTAAAGTATCTGGAAAAAAGTCAGTGCAGTGAGGATACTAGGCAGACAAAATAAGGTCCAGAGAGGTGCAGGTAGCCAAACCCGCAAATCCTCACTCACAGGACTGCATGGCTGCGGCTGAGTGAGGCAAGAGAGGCCACAGCTCAGCCATCTCCCTCCAAGGCCAGCCTTGTTATACTTAAATCCAGAACATGCCATCTCTGAGGTAGGGGCCCGCAGCCACCCCTGTGCTGCAGGGTAGACAACAGGAATACAGAGTACACAGAGGACCACAGAGTCGATGCTCGGGCACAAACCAGGTCTCATTTATCATCCCCTGGCTTCATTGCTAACAAAGTATGCTCCAACTCTTATTCAGACTCCTCCGAGAGGCATGACAATAGGCGCTTTAAATTACCAGGCCTATGTCACAGTATTTATATATGGACAACATGGCCAAATGCAAATTTCCAACAAAATGTAAGCATAGGCAGCTTTACTTCTTTCCATATATTTTCTGCAACTTCCACACAAGTATATTCAGATTGATAGCCATTTTTCTTGCAGGTATGAGAAAAAGCGACCGGAGTTTGAGAATTTAAAAAGGGGCAGAGCCCTGGCCAGTGTGGCTCAGTTGATTGGAGCATCTTCCCATGCACAAAAGGGTCTTGGGTTCGATTCCTGGTCAGGGGACATACCTAGGTTGTGGGTCCTGTCTCTGGTTGGAGCATGTGTAGGAGGCAACCAATCGATGTTTCTCTCTCTCTCTCCTGTCCCCTCTCTCTAAAATCAATGAAGGGGTATCCTTGGGTGAGGGTTAAAAATAACAAAATAAACAGGTAAAAATAAAAAGGGGCAGAATGGTTAGTAGAGAAAGAGCAGAGGTTTTCTGCAGTGCAGCTATGGGAGACGTGAGGATAGCTGAGACGGGGCAAGCTGCCATCAGTCTGTGTTTCAGTTGTGTGAACAGGGCGGGAGGCTTGTCCATGTGTGTGCTGGTGGGGATCTGCCACAGGCAGAGCTGCAGTGAGATAGTTCTTGACTTGGGGCTTGAGAATGAATCCACACAGGTCTGCTAGGTAAGTTAAAATAGATCCCCAGAGCTTTTTCCACTTGAGGATTATAGATTATCCCATCTTTCTGAGACCAGAAAGGAGTTCAGAGATAGATCTTAACATTGGCAAGGGACTGCACATTCGAGCAGAGGAATAGGAAGAAAATATGCACATTATTGTGAGAAAGCAGTGTATATTTATAAACATCTCTTTGGTATTTATTACAAAAGAGGAAAACCTGGATTTTTTTTTCTTCGGTGTGCAAAGGATAGAAGCTGAAAAGTAATTGTGCAATGCCCAATTGTGTAAATTCAAGAGGCATAAAATATCATTGGTGTTATCTTCATTTTAGACAATGTTGTTATTTTATTTTTTGTGTGAACTTAATATTTATTCAAGTTTTCATGTGTTTACTGCAAGCAACTTTGGTTCTTCCTCCTCATTTCTCCACTGAAATTTTGTTTCTCAACTGCAAAATCTCTTACTATGAGCGTTTCCTGAACACATAACTCTCAAACGTGGGGTATGGCTGCAACTTGCTCTTGTGAGCCCAGTTCTTACACAGGCTGGAGTGACCATCTTAACACTTGCTTCTCCCTGTCAAAGTTGACACTTAGCTCCTAAAAGAATGGCGTTGCCTTAATGAGGTTGTTTGGTTAATGCCTGTGAAAAACACATTCTCATAGAAGACATTGGGCCAAAACAACTCTGTGCTGGCTGAGCGGGTTAGGCTAATTATCGAAACTCTCCCACTTGTGATAGATTCCATAGTCCTATTTAAACTTTAAAAGAAAGGCCCTGAAATAATGGCAGTACCAAGAAATGAAAACATAATTATTAAGTGAATAAATTACTTGTGAAAAAATTATATGTTCAAATCAAAACACTCTGTATTAAGGAAAATGTTCTCTTGACTTGATTCCAGATAATATTCATCAAATGATCCCAACTCTTGGACAAGTTTCCCTCTTCCTAGAAACAAGAACAAAAACAAAAACTCCAGATGCTTCTATTTATATTTCAGGGAATTAATTTGACTGATAAACAGCTAAAATCTTGTCCTGTATAGAAAAATCATGCTACAGAGAAGACTGAAATTTTTAACAGATTTCAGAACTCTAGCTTTTCTTACCTTCCTTGACCTCATTCTATAATTAAAGCGGATGGGAAGTACTTTGTCTATTCTTTATTCACAAATTTGTATCTAAAATTTTTTAGTGTTTAGAAGACAAGCCGAACACTATTTTTCTTGCTCTGACTCCTGGAGCTTTTGTATACTACATTAACCACACTGGCCTGTCCATTTATATTTTTATTACATAAAATAAGTTATTTATGTGGTTCTCTATTGATGTATGTTTGTCCACTTATTTTGAGGAATTACTAATCAATTTTAAAAAGAAAACAAGAGCCCTAGCTGGGTTGGCTCAGTGGATAGAGCATCGGCCTGCGGACTGAAGGGTCCCAGGTTTGATTCCAGTCAAGGGCACATGCCCAAGTTGCAGGCTCGGTGCCCCCTGGAAAATAAGTTATTTATGTGGTTCTCTATTGATGTATGTTTGTCCACTTATTTTGAGGAATTACTAATCAATTTTAAAAAGAAAACAAGAGCCCTAGCTGGGTTGGCTCAGTGGATAGAGCATCGGCCTGCGGACTGAAGGGTCCCAGGTTTGATTCCAGTCAAGGGCACATGTCCAAGTTGCAGGCTCGGTGCCCCCTGGGGCTCACCCCAGGTTTGGCCTATCAGTGATTCTCTCTCATCATTGATGTTTCTCTCTCTCTCTCTCTCTCTCTCCCCTCCCTTCCTCTCTGAAATCAATAAAAACATATTTAAAAATGAATGAATAAATAAATACAGCTCACCTTTATCACAATGTTTATTTTTAAAAAAAGAAAACAAGAAGCCCCAAACTAAGACCAAATGAAGTGCTAGTTAATAAAGACCCAACTTTTAAAATCAATGTGTCCGCTAGGGGGCACCAACATCTCAGTTATTTTGAGTCCCAGGCTCAGCCTTGGCAAAGCACGAAGCTGTCAAGATAGAAGTGATACACACAGCAAGCCAAGTATGACGGGAGAGCAGACAAGCAATTTCAACTAGGTCTTTTATCAAAAGCAGGCTGGCTTTATCTAACCAGAGTAAATTGGGAAAGTGAGTAAGAGAAGGTTGGTGAAGAACGAAGAACCAGGCCCAGAGCTCTCTGGCACTCAGTAGCACATTAGAGAACTCGCCCCGCCTGAGCTCGTGCACTGTAACACCGGTTGAGGGAGATGTTATACTGACACATTGGGAGAGTGAGGATTTATCATCTTGAGGAGAGACTGAGGGAGTCCCCAAGCTCAGAGGGATAGAGGGTAGTGTTAGTTGTCTGGTAACTGGAGTCATTATTCTTTAAACATAACTAAAGTAAAAAGATATCTCCAAAGATAGCAAACCTGTTGTCTATTCAAAATGGAAAGGAGCCAGGAAGTAAGTTCGTAAGTGGTAAGTGTTCTGAGTTTAAAGGACCCACACGTCTATGGCCAGGTTCAAGAGTAATGAGCACTAGAAATATGGAGGAGACAATTAATGGAATAATTGGTCCCCAACATTTGGAAATACTTGCCTTGTCTAGACCTATTCTGTGCCTGAAGTTTGTGCTCCATCAATCCTATCACCTTTTCACTGTCCTTTGCCCTTCTAATATCCTCACTTAACCAGCTTAAGTACTGGGGTCATTGCAAGAGAGATCAAACTGATACTAGATTAAATTTAGTATCATTAATAGTGGAACAACCTTTCCTGTTCTCTTGATGTGAAGCAGTATGAAATGCTTGTACTACCAAGGAACTATTATTATAAAAATGTTTACCCTGAATCTAATTAAGCATTTAGACCTAATTTTCAATTTATAAAAAATGCAGGGAATAGAAAAATATGTGAAATGACACCATAATGAAACAATGTGAGAAATTCAGAATGTGGGGCAGCCTACAAGACAACTGACCTGGTCTCTTCCAAAGATCAATTTTCATGGGGAGGGCAGGGGAGGACTGCTCTTTTAACTTTCCTGTTCATTTGAACATGTTCTCAATAGAAAGTTTGAAAAATATTTTATATCAATCATTAAAATCACTCTCTTCCATGCATCCTCAATTCCCTTGACCCTCTCCTTACTTTGCCATAGTTGTCTTGTAAAACCACAACCCTGGTTAAACCCAGTTCTTGGCTTACTATGTGCTTGCACCTGGCAGTTGAATGGTGCTGGGAACTGCCTCCCACGCCCACCCACACACTGCTGACAGGTCTCAGTTATGTTTAACCACTTAGTGCAGCTGGCAAGTCTACTACATTTCCCTAGTCCATTGACTCACTCACTCACTCACTCACTCACTCACTCACTCACTCACTCTTCCAGAGAACTGTTGTATCCTGCCTCCTCTCTCTTCAAATGTTCCACTTCCTCCTCCCTCACTCTCAGTTAAAGACTTTATTTCCAATTTTACTGAGAAAACAGAAGCAACTGGAATCTCTGCAAGCTTCAACCATCAGGATCTGTGCCCATATATTGAGCCTTCCCTCCTGTTCCTGTGGATGAAATTCCTACTTTATGGCAAACTGCTTGGAAAACTTATTTCACCTGCTGCCTCCAATTCTTCTTCCCCCATTCTTTACTCTAGTCAGACTTTTGCCTTAACCACTCTCTTGTCCCCACCATGCTCTTGTCAAGGTTATCTGTGACCTTCCTATTGCTAAATGCAACACTTAGATCTCTGTATTTACATGTTATGGTTAGCAATCCCCTCTTCCCTGATACGTATTTGCCACCTGGTGTTCAGACCACCGTCCTCTCCTGGTTTCCCTTTCTCTGTCTAGCTTCCTTTGCTAGTTTCTGACTATGGTGGAGGATCTTGTGGCCCCCAGGAAGGAATATATCTGCCAAGAAGGACTCCTTGTGGTTAACTGTACCCAAATTCATAATCAGAGTCTAGCAGCCATTGTTTACATGCACATTGCATATCAGGGAAAAGCCACAGACTGAGCTGCCAACCCCCCTGGATTGTGTTCCTGCTCACTGAGCCAAACCTTATAAAGGAGTTGATAGAATCATATTTTGACCAATGGACTGAGACCTGCCATGTCCAATCAGAGCTGCATGGCTTTCTCCCTCACTTTCTTTAGGTCTTTATGCCCTCATTTGTATCTTTCCCAACCAATGAAAGCAGCTCCCTAAGACCAATCAAGATGTACTAATCCAACAGTTCAGGACAGTGTTATTTAGACCAATCAAATGATATAAATTTGGATTTCTCATTTGCATAAAATGGATCAATCAGGGTCCAAGGTGGGCACTTTATATATGTGAGCCTCCCATTTGCTTTGGAGGTGCACACTTTCAGTTTCTACTGGAGGCCGCCTTTCTGTGGTTTGCAAACTCTTTATCTGAATAAAATTACTCCTTTCACTGCACCACAGACTAGGGACTCCTGTTGGCATTGGATTGGTAAGGTTTTGGTTTTGTTGACAGTTGGAAGGCTTAGACCTTGCTTCTCAACAAACCACTTAGACATCTACAAGACCTGTCAAGTCAAAATGTCTGAAATGGAATCAAGGCTGATTTCTCCCCATCCCAAACTTGTCCCACCTATCTCACATAACTTAGTATCTTCATTCTTGCAGGTGTTCAGGCATGAACTGTGGCATCACCTTGACTCTCACACTGAATATCCGGTCTGTTAGCACCTATTGGCTTTGCCTTCAAAATATATCCAGAATTTTATTTCATCATCTTATTACCTTACTGCTCTCACCTGGACCAGCCACCATCATTTTTCGACTAATTTCTCTCTTTGTACCCATCCCTTGTCCCCTCACCATCTTTTCCTAACAGAGAAGTCAGAATGATTCTGCTGAAACATGAATAAGTCAGATATGTCTTCTGCTTAAACTCCTTAATGGTTCTACATCTCACTCAGGATACAGGCCAGAGTTGTTACAATGGCCTGCAAGGCCCAAAAAGATTTGGCTATCCTATTCCCTCTCTAACCCCATCTCCACTACTCTTCCACTAGCCATATTGTTATCCTTCTTATTTCTTACATGTTTTGGACAGACTCTTACCTGAGTGCCTTTGCATTTGCTGTTCCTTCTCTCTGGAATGTTTTTCCTCTAGGTTTTTGCATGGCTTTTCCACTCACTTTCTTTAGGTCTTTAATTAAATGCTATTTCTCAATGAGGTCTGCCTTGACCACTTATTTACAATTGTGCTCCCAACCTTACAACAGACCCTCCGCATTCCCCTACCCTATTTTAATTTGCTGTATAGCATATATCTACCTGTTAACTTTGTGAGCAACCATCCTAGTTTGCCTGAGATTGTCCCAGTTTCAGCATTAAAAATCCCACATCCTAGGAAACCCCAAGTTCTAGGAAAACTGAGATGGTTGGTTACCCTACTCATATACTATACATTTTACTTCTTTATTATTAGTATATTAACAATAGAACAACGTATTTCTCTATGACAGTAGGGATCTTTGGCTGATTTGTTATTATGATATCCAGGGAACATAGTAAGTTCTCAGTAAATATTTATTTAATAAATAAATGGAGAACCAATAATGATTATGATAACTTAGGATCATCCAGTGTTTAGTATTGAGAATAGTAAATTCTCAATAAATATATGTTTAAAGAATAAATGAATATGCCCTGGCTGGTGTGGCTTGGTTGGTTGGAGTGTTGCCCTGTACACCAAAAGGTCAGGGCACATACCTAGGTTGCAGGTTCGATCCCCAGTTGTTTGGGGCCATTACAGGAGGCAAATGATTGATATTTCTCTCTCCCTCTCTCCCTCTACCTTCCTCTCTCTCTAAAGTAAATAAAAAGAAAACATATCCTTGGGTGAGGATTTAAAAAAAAGAGTAAATGAATAAATTTCCTAAAACATGTACTATAACCCTAATTGCTATGTTAATTGCTAATATACATGCAAATATGACCCTAATTAGCATGTCCATTGCTAATTCTGCTTTATGAATGCTTTCCACAATTTTTTTGTATTCATGACAAAAAATAATTTATGTATGACATATAGTGTCATACACAACTTCTGTAGACCCCTCATTGATTTAGCACATATTTGATTAGGGAATTGTGCATACTTTATGTACAGATGATTAGATGGACCTTCCCCCAAAGCCTGGAGTTGCTCAGGCCACATCCCAGCAACACTCATGCCTGCCCAGCCCCCATCCCCACCCCCACCCCTGGTTCCTGCCCCGAAGTTCTGCACCCTCACCACTGAACTAAACTGGTTAGAAAAGTTGAGCCATAATCTCTACACAGTTATAATCACTACAGATCTCAAACTTTTCAAAAGAAAAGAGATCTGGCAAACTATTTATGTAAAAATAAAAAGCTTTCTGAGGTCCAATGGGGTCTTTTCAAGAGGTACAGGTAGTCCTGGAAGGGACCTGAAGAACAGGCAGGGAAAGGAAATAGGGACAAACATGTCCTATTCCTGTCGGGGGGGCCTAGGCTCTTCAAAAAAGTATGACAAAAAATAATTTATGTATGACATATAGTGTCATACACAACTTCTGTAGACCCCTCATTGATTTAGCACATATTTGATTAGGGAATTGTGCATACTTTATGTACAGATGATTAGATGGACCTTCCCCCAAAGCCTGGAGTTGCTCAGGCCACATCCCAGCAACACTCATGCCTGCCCAGCCCCCATCCCCACCCCCACCCCTGGTTCCTGCCCCGAAGTTCTGCACCCTCACCACTGAACTAAACTGGTTAGAAAAGTTGAGCCATAATCTCTACACAGTTATAATCACTACAGATCTCAAACTTTTCAAAAGAAAAGAGATCTGGCAAACTATTTATGTAAAAATAAAAAGCTTTCTGAGGTCCAATGGGGTCTTTTCAAGAGGTACAGGTAGTCCTGGAAGGGACGTGAAGAACAGGCAGGGAAAGGAAATAGGGACAAACATGTCCTATTCCTGTCGGGGGGGGCCTAGGCTCTTAACAAAATTGAGTGGCTCAGAGGCAATTAAAAAGAACACGAAGACTCCAACCAGTGAAAAGCCTGTGAGGACAGGACAAAGAAAGAACTGGAAGAGCTGGGGGGAAAGGGCAGGATGGGTAGTGTCCATGTCTCCAGCGTGAATCAGCACCTGACTTGGTCAGGTCGCTAAGGTGACTTTCCTAATTAAGACAGCACAGTGGCTGGATGCCACCCACCCCTCACTGCAGTGAGGGTCCCACTTCAGGAAGTGGCTTTGGCTTCCAGGGAATTTATCTGGTGATGTAAGCATCCAGGATCTAAGAGTGATTTCTATTCTGGTCCCCTGCTCCTTTCTCCATGCGTCATTCTCACTCCAATTCTAGTCTAACAGGAACACCACCTGAGCTAGACCTAAGGGTAACACAATAAGACAAAACCATTCCAACTCCAGTTCCTCCAGCCCCAGGGAAAGGACCCCTGCTCTGGAAAGTTCTTACCTCCTCTCCCCCCTCAAGCTCCTCAGCACTTTGGAATCACCCGGAGAGCTCTAAACACTCCTGATGCCTGAGCATTGGGGTTTCCAAAGCTCTTTGAATGACTTCAATGTGCAGCATGGGTGAGAACCACTGCTCCAGATCCTGAGCTGTGGGCAGATAACCTTTTGGATGAATATCCTGTGGGTCAGTGCACCTATCTGCAGGGGGAAATAGGTGACAAGGAAGGCAGATGCTGACCTGAGGGGGGGAAGGCAGCTTGCTGTGCTGGGGATGTCCAATCCCCACGTCCAAATGTCATCAGTCCCAGGACATTTGGAGACTGCAGTCAGTTGCAAAAGTGAGTAAAATATTGATTTTTAAAATGAGAACATACCAAATTCACTCACATTTGGCTGACCAGTTCAATAGCTCAAGAGAAGTGAAATCCAAGAGTAATCATGGCCTAGCCCTGAGGGTGCTTCTCAAACTTGACTGCCCCTAGCCACCTGGCGAGCTTCTGAAAACATGTAAGTGGGCCCACCCCAGGCATTCCTATTAGTGGGTCAGGTTGGGGCCCAAGAATGTGCATTTCTAATAAGTTCCCAGGTATATTGATACTGCTGGCTGAGGGACCACTCTGGGAGAACCACTACATTAGAGTGTTTCACAGTGAACCGAATGAAGTGACATTTCCATCTGAAGCTCTTTACATTAGTTGTGTAAGCATGGTCTGCCTTAAAAGTGCAACATCACCAAACTGAAGAAACAGAAAAAACCGAGGCAAAAAGTGAGGTGTTAGATTGGTCAAAAATAACATTAAAATAGTTAACAATATTTGGAAGGATTAAGACATTTTTCTCCCTCACTTCCTTCTTTCAGGTATTTGGTTCAGAGAATTGGGCTTTGAGGATAATATGGTATTTTATGAAATGATATATGTAATATTGGCCTGAAAAAAAATCAGTGTAGTTTCCAGAAATGCTTCACTTTACTTCTGGGTGATAGTCTATGTATCTAAACAAATTATTCTAATCAGTAGAAGACCCTGGCCAGCCTTAGTTTGTGGGTAAAGCCCCATTAAGTGTTGTAAATGTAAAAATTCATTAATGAGACAATGTTGGCAAAGCTGCTAAAAATCTAGTAAAGATATCTGAAAGTCTGGTCAAATATGCTCTTTCTGACATTCTCCATTTTCTATGATCCTATATAATAAAAGCCTAATATGCAAATTGTCCCCTTGACCTAGAGTTCACCTGGGAGTTTGACCGCTCGCTATGACATGAACTGACCACCAGGGGGCAGCATGGAACATGGCGGATGTCAGCGACGCGGTGCTGCAGTGGAGGCGCTGCAGTGGAGGCGCTGCCAGCCCTGATGGGCCCTGACAAGAGCGGGACCGCTGCTGGATGGTGGAGCAGGTGAGTGGGCAGCACCAGGCCACGGCAGGAGTGAGTGGGGGCTTGATTGCCCCACCAATCGTCCGAAGACAGCGAGCTAACGAGGGGCGGGGCTGCCGTCTAGCTCCCAGGTGCTGAGGAAGCTGGGCCGGGACCCTGGCCCAATCAATCACCCCGCAGGTGGGATGGTGGAGCAGGTGAGGGCGCGGTGCCAGGCCAAGGTGAGGTGCCAGGCAGGGCTGTGGGGCTGTGAGGCTGGGGGCGCGAGCTCGCCCCAAGGGACCCCACCTGTGCATGAATGAATTCATGCACTGGGCCTCTAGTTACTAAATAAGAAAACTGGTATTTCACAAAGCTAATTCTATACAATCAATGCATATTTGATTAACCCTGGAGTGAATTCAACCTGCTGAAGTTATCTAGAAAATATGACAGTGGGGGGCATCATTTCTTCTGATAGGCAATAGTGTTCCTGCTTTATTTAATAAGATCACTCAGCTGGGACACCGGCATGCAGTCATAAATAGGATAGCATCAGATGGATGGCTTCTTTATGCACTGTTACCCTTCTAGCGATGCCCACTAGCCTGTTATTACAAACACCCTAGCAAACTGGTCCTGACAGATTTTTGTCTCAGGCATGCTTAGGAAAGCAGAAAAGATAATGCCGCTCTCTAAAATATGTTTTGTTGAAAACAGACCATCTATATTCTCCACATTCACTGATTAGAGAGATTGTGAATACTTTCCCAGCTTTCCAGAGTTCTTTATCTATGTAGCACTGGCTTCAGGCAAAGCCCATTCATTGTTTGTTCCACTGGTTTGCAATGTTAGATTTTTTACCTAGAAATATCTCACTTTCACTGTACTAGTAAAACCATAGCCTCAGGAGCAAAGATAGCAAGATATCAAAATAAGTAAGTTTGTTTTTTGAATAGGAAAAAGCCCAGCTTTGACTTTAAAAATGGGTCTCTGATTATTAATAGACTTACTTGCTGATAATGAGTGTTTCCTCTCCACATACCCAGACTCTCATGAACTCTCCGTACATCTTGTTGTAGTAGTTGCAGGCACTGCCAATCCCCATCCACAGGAACCTGAAGTGGGAGATGAGGGGCCCAATTCCCATACAATAGCCAGGACCTAGGAAAACCATCAAGTCACAGTCAGCATTCCAGTTACGCCAAAAAGAGAGACTGCTTTTCTACTGCTGTTCTTGTTCTTTTATACCTAAGTGTTTTTTTTACATCTCCTGATGTATATCTGTGAATCACTAAAAATTAAAAAAAAATAAAATAAACCAGTAAGCTTAACTAGAATTTCTTTACCCCTTCATAAGTAAAAAGGAATTCATTGTCCACACCATACTAGTTCCATTTGGTCTCAATCATTTCATGCAGAATGAACGAGGGCATGTGTCTACTGTTTTCTTGCCATGTTAAATGGTGTCAGTGAGTTTCAAATACAAGTTAATCAGTCTGTCAGTTATAAGCATAGACCCCAGGGAAAGTGACAAACTGACAGATCTGTTTGACTACCTAGTTTTGTCTGAAAACTTTTGATTTAAATCCCCCAGTTGACCTAATGGGTGGATCAGAATTAGGTTGTAGTTTTGGTATAAACTTTGAAAAAAATTTTATGGTGTAACTTTTTAAACTAAGAAAAACATGGTTTGCAAAGGTAATGTCTAAACAAATAATATTCATCCTTTTTCCTTCAAAAAGGACTAAGTTTAAGAAAAGAATCTTAAGCTAAATCTCATTAGGCAAAATAAACCTAAAACTTTAAGTGGGCAGTGAGTCTGATCAGTTTTTAGACCGGAGTTTTAGTCCTTCAATGTGGTTTTACTCAGCCACTTTCATCCTTGCTTATGCAGACATAGGCAGAATTTATAAAAAATCATTTAATTTATTGATTTTAGAGAAAGATGAAAGGAGAGAGAGAGAAACACTGATTTATTGTTCCATGTATTTATGCATTCATTGGTTGATTCTTGTATATGCCCTGACTGGGAAGATGCTCCAACCAACTGAGCTACCCCCCTCTAGGGCAGACAAAGGCAGGATTTTGAAGACAGGAATTCAGAGAACAGCTAAGGAATTTTCTCCTTGCTTATATCACATATCAAACTTGGTAGCTTGAATTTATCAGTGGTGATGAAAAGTTAGACAAAGGCTTCTAGGCAAGATTTTAGGAATTTATTTATAAAGTATGTATTAGTTTTCTAAATCTTCTCCTTTAAGTCCATTCTGTTAGTGAAATAGTTATAAAGCAAAACGTGCACAACTGTGTGAGGCATTACTCTCACTTTATGGGCAGTAGTTGTGTAATAATAATCTAGATAATCTAAGCTTTTTCTTAAGTAATCTAAATTAGATGTTTAGTTCCAAATTTGGCAAAGTTCTTAACTATGCAAGAGTTGCATTAATGTGGGCAAGACTGTTAGCTGTTTTTTGTTTGTTTGTTTTTTAACATGAAGAACTTCGTTCACATCTATAGAAGAAAAACATTTTCAAAGGGTTCTTAATCTTTTATACTAATAACACTATAAGTAGATAACTGACTTTATATAAAATAATTTCCTTAAGTTCTTAAAAAGATTTAAATAAGCAAGTTTAATTGAATATGTATTTCCTTAAAGATGTCATGAGATATACTAACCTGCTATCAATTGAAATATGTATAACAACAAAATACTTTCCTGGATAGTTACAACTTGAAACATTGTAGATGATCCATAAATGTTTTCTGAATGAATTTTTAAAAGTACAGTGCGATTGAAACTTCGTGGCCCATGCGCAGAAGTCGGTATTTTGTGGAAGAGCCACACTCAAGGGGCCAAAGAGCCACTTGTGGCTCGTGAGCCGCAGTTTGCCGACCACTGTCCTAGGCTCATGAGAAACATTTTTTATCTAAAAGTTTGGGAACCACCATTCAAATATAAAAGATGCCAGTGCAGAGCTGTGTCTACGCAAAAGGGAGATTGCAATGAACTTTACTTAGGTTGGAAACCTGAGTGTTCTAACCAGAAGAGAATCAGAGTGTTGGGTCCTTAGTGATCATTCATAGGTCAGCTTAATTCATCCAATAAACGCTGAGACCCAACTATGTGTAGACACTAGCTCCAAATTAGGGACTAGAGATGGGATGATAAGTGTAAGTAGGTCCTCAGCAGAGTCCTGGGCAGGAGAGGAGACTATGTGAAGAAAAAGTGCAAAATCAAGCAATTATAACACAATATGATCCTTTCATTTACACACATATCTTACACCTTCCAGCTGGAGAGAAGAATGCTTTAGGAGGGGAGAAACTTCAGTAGGACATTAGGGAAATATTCTGGTTGCAGCCACATATTAAGCTGCTCTCTTGGTTTTGGAGAAGCTTATCTAGGCAGGCAGCAGATACAGGAACTGTTTTCATCTAAGCCAGTGATGGCGAACCTATGACACGCTTGTCAGAGGTGACACGCGAACTCATTTTTTTTGGTTGATTTTTCTTTGTTAAATGGCATTTAAATATATAAAATAAATATCAAAAATATAAGTCTTTGTTTTACTATGGTTGCAAATATCAAAAAATTTCTATATGTGACACGGCACCAGAGTTAAGTTAGGGTTTTTCAAAATGCTGACACGCCGAGCTCAAAAGGTTCGCCATCACTGCCCTAAGAGGAGCAGTAAATGCTTGACTGCAATTTAGTATAGAGACAGCCTTTGTGAAGCCAACAACTGGGCCTCTTGCCTGCTATCTAATCAAGAAGCTGTTGTGTGAAAGGTATTTCACACTAGGTATACACCCTAGAGCAGTGGTTCTCAACCTTCCTAATGCTGCGACCCTTTAATATAGTTCCTCATGTTGTGACCCCCAACCATAAAATTATTTTTGTTGCTACTTCATAACTGTAATTTTGCTACTGTTATGAATCATAATGTAAATATTTGATATGCTATATGTGTTTTCCGATGGTCGCGACCCACAGGTTGAGAACTGCTGCCCTAGAGAAACCTGCACACACGGATGTTCCCAGCAGCACTATTCACAATAGCCCCAAACTGGAGACACCCCAAATGTCTTTCAACAGTAGAAACAGTAATTAAATATAAGATGTTTGTGTAACTACAGCCCATATGAGCTGCAGCTGCAGGCCACCACCAGGATGAATCTTACAAGTATAAAACTAAGCAAAAGAAGCAAAATAGAAAAGCAAGTAATGTAGGATTCCATTGCTAAAACATTTAAAATCAGGCAGCACTAAACTATATTGATTGGGGATGTGAAATTAGGTGGTAAAACTGTAAAAAAGCAGGAAGTAATTGTCACCTAACAGAAGCACATTTACCTCTGTGGGGAGAGAGGGTATGATTGAAAAGACACAAGAGCCATTTTTGGGGACTCTGCTAACATTCTATTTTTTGTCCTGGAGCGTGATGACATATTTATCTGTGCTCTATTCCATAAAATATTTTCTTAGTGCTGTGTCCTTTCCCCCATGTCCCCTCTGGATATTTATCTGTGCTCTATTCCATAAAATATTTTCTTAGGGGAGAAAAGAGAATATATTGCTGTGTCCTTTCCCCCATGTCCCCTCTGGGGACCTGGTGCCCAGAGCAGAGAGAGGCTCTGGGGGAGAAGACTCATGTGCCAGTTTGGGGAATGGCTGTGTGTTTTGGGGGAAGGAAGAGCTGCCAGGTGCCAGGAACTGTGAATCCTGCACAGAGATCAGTGAACTCGTGGCATTTCCCTAGAACTGAAGCTTCTAGAGCTCCTAAGTCCTCACCCAGACTCTCATAGCTCTCCCTGGCACGGAGTCACCTACCTGTGCATCATCTCTATACCCCCCTGTCTCCCTCACCTCCCAGAGCCTGATATAGCAGGGACACTCAGTACGTGTGGGTCGAAGAAGCTTAGATTTGAGTCCAAGTTTCATCACTTAGTAGCCATGCAATATCTACCCTCTTTTAGTTTCAGGTTCTTTACCTGCAAAATAGGCAGAAATACACCCACCCCACCAGAGTGCTATGAGGATCACAAGAGAAAATAGGTATGAAGTTGCTTTGTTGTAAACTATAACTTAAACTTAAGGGCTTTGAATCATTGCACCTTCTTAAGCCTCTTTGGCTTTCGCTGACCCTGAGCTTCCCCAAACCTATAAAATTGAGAACCCAGAGACCAGTGATGAGAGGGAACTGGCCAAAGGAGTTTAGAAGTATTGGTTGGAACTACCCCAGCAAGGCCAATTTCCTCACTTTTCCTTTCCTAACGAGGAACATGGGATCTCAGAGTCTGAGCAGACCTCACATTTGCAAAGGGAAAGCCTGGGCCTAGAAGCTCCCTGGCTAGCAAAATGAGCAGCCACGTGGGAAGCAGGACTTCCAGTTGCCCCGCCACACCTGTGCTTTCACTTTCCATGCAGCTGGGCATCTGACAGGCCATTTCTCTCTCACCTGTAAAATGGGGAGGTTGAACTTCATGGTTTCTCATTCTTGTCAAAACAGATTGCCTCTCTGGGGCTCAGTGTCCCCTTCTGTCAAATGAAGGTGGTGAGCTTATATCTGTGGCTCTCCACCCTGGCTGCTCAGGAAAAATCACTTGGGGAAATTTTTTTTCAAATATCAGCATGGGGCCCCCACTTCCGGTGTGGCTGAGAGCCACAGCATTATGTGACCTGTCAGTGTATGGCAGCATGGTGTCCCCAGCCCACAGCAGGGGGCAGAGTGGGCGGCCACTGAGGCTCCTGACCCATAGCTCCAGGGATGCCACTTCTCATGCTTGCCCCCTAGACCAGTGATGGTGAACTTATAACACGTGTGTCAGGTGACACTCGAACTCATTTTTTTGGTTGATTTTTCTTTGCTAAATGCCATTTAAATATTTAAGATAAATATCAAAAATATAAGTCTTTGTTTACTATGGTTGCAACTAGCAAAAAAATTTCTATATGTGACACGGCACCAGAGTTAAGTTAGGGTTTTTCAAAATGCTGACACGCCGAGCTCAAAAGGTTCGCCATCACTGCCCTATACTGACCTCCTCACTCAAGGGGCTGAGGGAGTTCTCCACCACCTGCAGCATAAATATCTGTGTGTGTGTAGGGGGGGGGGCTAGTTTAAATGCACCCACCTCACCTCTACTATTCCTGGAATCTGACCTGGGAGCCCACTGGGGAAGAAGTTCAGTGAGAAAGGATTTCAAGTTAAAGACCATGGAAGAATCTTCCCTCAGACCCCATCAGGGAGTAGAGAACAAAATTAAATGTTCTGTTAAATTGGGCATTGAAGTAACCTGAAGTACCAGGCTGAATTAGACAGAGAGACAGGCAGTTCTCTGGAAATTCTTAAAGAATCCAGACACAGGGCACTTTGCACCAGCCCCATACTCCGGCTCTAAATTACTCTGTGTTGAGGCACCCCCATGCTTGGAAGTGTGTAATGACTATGCTCCTGAAATACAGTCTTACTGTATAGCTTATGGAATTGGGGCAGATGCCTGCCACAAGGAATTTTCACTGAAAACTAAAGAACTAGTCTGATACTTCTGATTCATTCTGAATTAATCTGATGGTGATGGAATGGTGGGGGTTTCTATTGAATTTACCTGGTTATTTATATTATACTGTACTTTTGATTGACCCACAGATCTTATTGAAAAATCTATCAGGGTGTGACGTTCAAAGGGAATTGTAGTGGTCCCCATTCTTTCAACTGCCCAGCCTCATCCAGTCCTTACAGTGGTACCATTATCACCCACTCCCCTTCAGAACAAAAGAAAATGAGAGAGGCGTTAAGGGACGGCATGGAGAAGGCCTGGATGAAGCAGAGTGGAAAGGAGAAGGAAAGGAGTACAGAAGGCATTCCAGAGACTTTTCCACCTTCAGAGCAAAATTGGTATGAATTTGAATTCAACAAATAAACAACAACAAAAACCCCTGAATTTTTACCTTGCTCCTCCCAGTCTCAAACTTACCTTAAAGGGTTTGTGCCAAGTCTGCCTTACCAGAGATAACCACAGAGTAGAAGGTATTATCTAATATATTTTAAAATGCTTTCATTTAAAATGTACAGATAATTGATATAAAAATTTTCACCCGACTCTTCATTTGCCAATGTTGCTGTGGTGTTCAGCCATCTCCCCAGGTTTGCTCTGTGTCTTTTACAAAATTTTCTTTATCCTCATGGACCAGAAGCCCAAGTAAATAATCTTAGATACAAAACTAAATGATAACTTACCTGGGATTGAGGATGTGTCCTCATAATTCCAGACCAAAAAGAGAAAGCCGGTGAGCAGCAGGATGGGCATGGTGGCAACAGGAACGGCTTCAGGCACTACTACGCTGGTAATGTTATAATGCACTGGGTTCAGCATTTCCAAAATCATACTGTGATCCTCGATCTCAAGGGAGGCACGTTAAAGTCCTGTGGAAATCAAAGGGGCCGAAAAATTAGAGAATCCCCCAAGAGGTATAGCTAGGACTCCTGTCCCTTGAGAAGATGCTGTATTGCAGAGAGCTGCACTTTGTTTTATAACGCGATTGGACACTTAGACAAGACAAATTTGACCTGTGGGTACAAGTCAAAACAAGCAAGCCCAAGAGAGATCTTTTGGCTTGACATGCAGCATTTTTGACCTTGATAGTCTCAGGTTCATTTAGACGCTTGGTCTGATAGAACCTTATCATTTTGCCCTTGAGTGGATAGAGTGACTGAATTCCCAATTGAGAGCCAGATTTCTTACCAAAATACAAGAAAATGAAGCTCATTCCAGAGGTGGAGTCATTCTGTGACTTCATCAGCAGATTTTGTATAGGCAATCTTTTCCCCTTGCAGCCAAATCATTTTTTTTTTTTAAAAAAAAGCAATCCCCAAACACCCTTCCTTGCTCAAAATTGCTTTCCCTAAAGAATAAGCTTCTCTAGCAAGAATGTGTTTCTTGGTCATCAGTGAGGCATTCTCAGAGCCCCCCATTAGATTGTATATTGAATTCAAGTTGACTCACTCAGGACAAGTGAGGCTTAAAACCTTTTGCATCACAGGCTGAATTAAGCAATGCCTGTGGGGCCAGTGTCCAAGGTAATAGGAAAGAAGAATGGGAGAGGGAGAATAAAGGAGAGGAAAAAGAACAGGAATGGGAAGGAGGAAGAATAGAAAGGACAGACAGAGTAGAATGCCACCAGCAATAGGCTCAGGTGCCACTCAGCAACCTTGCTGCTCACAGCAGCTAACCTCCTGTGTAAGACGATTTTCAGTTTGATTTGCTGGTTCTGTTTTTCAACAACATAATGTTGAGTCTGTCTTTACAATAAGGCTTCCTAATACCTATACTCTCAAGAGAGAGTTTCAGAGATGCTGATTTGTTGAAGATACCTAGATTGAATAGATTTGTAGGGGGAGGAAAGAGCAACCATTCAATGCAGTTTCCCGGGGCCTGATGACTATTTGAAGGTTTACCTTCCTTTAGAAAGTGCCTGAAGTTTCCAGGACTTGTAATGGCTCTGAAACAGATTTTGGCTGGGTTTTATCTAGTAATAAGGTGCTAGATTCTTAGCCAGGGCTTCTAATTGGATTTCAGGGGCTCTGTGAACTCCCTGAAATGCTGCATAAAATGCTGTATCTGCTCATCTGCCCTTTTCAGAGGGAAAGAATCCAGACCTCTTATCACATTCTTAAAGACTGTGTACTTATAATTCTCCCAAGATCCATGAGATCTTAATCATCCAACCAAAGACCCATTTCTAGCAACTGCATTCAATTGCTTGATTCAGTCTATTTTCCCACTTTTTAAATAATCATTAACGGTTAAGTGCAAGGCACTAAAAATACCTGTACATGTATTGAAAAGTTAAAATGTGTGTGTGTGTGTGTGTGTGTGTGTGTGTGTGTGTGTGTGTAAAGTTGAGATTGGAATTTAGCAATGTTTCTGTAACTATCTGGTTCCTTTGTTAATGAGTAGGCGCTGCTTTGCACAGGTTGAGTTTTTTGGTTTTTAATTTCCAGAATGGAATTTGATATTCTGAGTAAGCTCCTGTGACTTTCTAGCAGGACCCTCCAGATTTCTATTCATATTGATGAAACCTGAAACCAGTGTTAAAAGCATAAGTGGAGAAAGTGATTGTGACAAAAAGGAGGATGATGTCACAGAGGAAGTGATGCTGGCAGAAAACTTCACATTGAAGGAACTCTCAGATATTTCACAACATTGAAAACACAAGGGATAAAATATTGGAAGCTGATGCAAATTTATAAAGGAGTATGGCAGTTCACCGAGGTGTTCACCAAGGTATGCTCCCTTGGTATCCTAAGTTATACAAAGAAGTCATGACCTTTTCAAATACTCTTGATAGGTGTGCTTTTTAAACAAACAAAGAAAACTCTTTAAGAATTGCAGTGTTTCTAATGTTTTAAATTACAGTGTATTAAATATTAGTTTTACTTTTTTTTCATTTTCCTAAACATTTAAAGCCTACAGTAAGAGTTTTTAATGTTTCAACAAAAATGTGGAGGGTCACAGCAGTGATTTTTCTCTCTTGGTTTTGAAGAGAGCTTTGGCGCAGTTTCAGCTTGCATGGTCGCTTTTACAATCCCACATTATCGTGTGAGGTGAGGATTGCCTTGATGTCTAAACTTTTAGTGGGGCTAAGAAGCTCAGTTTCTCATCTTCCTAAAAAGTTCATCAAGATGACTCAGAAAGTACTGTTTAAAGACCTGACAGGCTAAGGTTTTTTAAATTGATCTTTTAGGTAGAGAAGGAGAGGGAGGGAGGGAGAGAGAGAGGCATCAATTTGTTGTTTCAGTTATTCATTGGTTGCCTCTTGTATGTGCCCTGACCAGAGATCGAACCCATAACCTTGGTGTATCAGGACTATGCTCTAACCAATTTAGCTACTCAACCAGGGCAGGATGAGAATTTTTTTTTAATGCTAACAAAGCATTTTGCCATATGTCAGGCACTTTACAAATATTAAGCCATTCATCCTCACTACAGTCATAAGAGCTAAGTATGAGGATCCCCATTTTACAGGTGATGAAACTGAGGCATAGTCCTAGGGCACCCAACTTGTTTGTGGCAGAACTGAGATTGGTGTTCATATAGTCTGTCTCTAGAGCCCATGCTCTCTCTCTCTCTGGAAGGGACAGAGAGAGATAGAAACATCAATGATGAGAGAGAATCATTGATCAGCTGCTTCCTGCATGCCCTCACTGAGGATTGAGCCCATATCCCTGGCATATGCCCTGACCAGAATCAACCTCCTGGTTCATAGGTAGACGCTCAATCACTGAGTCACACTGGCGGGGCCAGAGTCCATGCTTTTAATCATGCCATTTTGTTGCCTATTATGGGATTCATTCGGTTTCTATATTCAGGGACTTTTTAATCATTTATGTTCATTCCTAGTCTATTCAGAATGACTCCCTTTAAAGGAATAAGCTTTATAGACCTCAGAAAAAAGATTGTCTTCTCCTTGTGTATTGGTTTTCCTGTTTGGTAGGACATTCTGATAGGCCACACAGACAGTTACACAGAGGCCTTTGAATGGTGGTACCAGAACTTCATAGAGGTTGCTTACATGTCTTGGGTGCCAGAAATACTCTCCCCTCACCTCCATGCATATGTATATATATAATTTATACACACACACAGGCATTTATTTGCAGGGTGGTCTCTGCTCTCCACTTGCTGGGGCATCCCACAGTGATCCTGGCACCAAGTAGGGGCTCTGGCCACCTAATGAACCAGACCTGTGCTCCTGTGCTGCATGGAGCTGCAGGTATCCTAACACCTTCACCTAATGCCTCACCAACCTCAGGGCAAGGAAATGCTAGTGCTATACCCAGAGTCCCCAGTCTGAGTGGGCCAAAGGCCCTTAGAGAGATAGCAGATCCTGTATGTCCTGGTGACCTTGGAATCAGGACACACCATGGACCCACAGTGCCAAGAGGGGCTCCCAGGTGACCTGATATAGGCCTGACCCTCTGCAGATTAGCGAGGCAGGCTCCAACCTTGCAGAAGTGCTGCCTAACCTGGCCAGACACTTCTAAATCCTACCTTGCAGAATGGGGCCCACCTGTCCAGCAGGGAGATGACCTGACCACCTTGGATGTCAAGCCTGCCTTCCCTCTCATTCTCTCCAGCACACCTGGTTTGTCCTTCTTTATGTCCCCACTCCCAGAGAAACGAGACTCAGCCACCTGCTGCATCTTCTGATTTGGGTATCCACAGAGGGTTGCCTCCTGGGGCTGCTGTTAGGAGACAGACAGATGACCTCAGCCACCCAGGGCTGACCAGATCTTGGGGGCGGAGGTACAGATTCTTATTGAACAGTTTCCCAGGCTGGAGAGTATCCTGTCCCAGGGAGGGGCTGCTGAGTGGGGCTGAGGGCCTGGAGGGATAAGAGTGGGGGAGAATGAGCATGATTCTAAGCAGAAAGAATGATCAGCAAAGAACAGAAAGAAGGCTGGTGACGCCGGGCTCAGAGAGTGGGGGAGTGGGGTTTACTGGGGATGGAGATAGTGATAGGGAACACCTGTGCAAAGCCTTTGTAGGCACATTAAAGATAATAGAATTTGTCCTAAGAGAAATGAAGAAACACTGAAGGGCTTTAAGGAGGGGGTCAACTGTTTCCATTTCCTTTTCAACCATTTCCTCTTTTTAAAACTCCTGGCATTTGCTTCAACTACACTCATAATACCAATTACTCAGAGGTTACATATGACCTTCCTACTGCCCAGTCCACTCCTTTTTACCTTCATCTTTGTTGTTCTTGATCTCACCCTGTGCCATTGGACCCCTTTCGCCATTCCTCCTTCTTGAATCCTTTTGTTTACACTTACTGTGATAGGCGTTTCCTTTTCTCCCATTGTTCCTTCTTATTCCTCTGTGCCCTGTGGACCCCAGACTAAGTGCTTTGCTTCACACTCTGAGAACTCATTACTTTTTCTGACTCCAGTTCTTACTGCTATTTCCTTCTTGGCCCTGTCCTCTCTCTTTAGCTCCATATCTGAAGCTCCAAATGCCTAGTGAACATCACCACTTAGATGTCTCACCATCATTCCACACTTATGTCTAATATCAAATTCATCAACTCCCTCCTAAACTCGTCTCACTTCAACCTTTTTATACATTGGTTTCGTAGTCATTCAACTTCAAAATCTTGTTTTCACTTACCCCTTAACTTTCCTACCCACATCCCTCATCCCAATCTAACCACGCCCAGTCCCAAAGTTCTAAGGATATTCCATAAAAATGTATTGTCGTTGACTCAAGGAACTTTCCTGAACTTCCTTTACTCCTGGGTCAATATCCTAATTTTTATAATGGACCTTAACCCTACCATCTGCTTGGTTTATGATCAAAGCATATTCTTAGGGGTCAATTGAAGTCAAATTCACATCTGCTTTCTAGATTCTTGCCAAAAGTTAGCTTCAACTCTCTAATCCAACTGTTTTTAAAAGCCTTTGTGAAAATCTGTTGGGGCCCAACTGGCATAGCTCAGTGGTTGAGCATTAACCTATGAACCAGGAGGTCTCGGGTTTGATTCCCAGTCAGGATATGTACCAGGGTTGCAGTCTCGATCCCCAGTTGGGGCGTGCAGGAGGCAGCCAATCAATGATTCTCTCCCTCTTCCTTCCTCTCTGAAATCAATAAAAATATTTTTTTAAAAATCTATTGGGGATTCTTGGTGGACCCTCCACTCTGAGAAGTCCCAAGATCTGATGCCCTCAAGGGCTACACAGGTGACACAAGTGAGGTGAACAGACTTGTAGCACATTATAGAGCATAGCCCTCTTCTCAAAGTATCAGGCATGATGCCAAACAAAACATCTCTCCGTGGGCCCAATCTAGACCCCAGCCCATTCACAGCCTTTACTTAGTATCTAAATCAATTGACATGACTCAAGGAACTGCACTTAGACCTAGTTGTGTCTTATCTGAAATGCCTTTGCTTAGCCAGGCTTTGGTGCCAGGCCATAAGCTAACTCTGAGTGACTATAAGATCAGCCATCCATACTGTTTTATCTAAAGAGATGTTTTCAGGATAATAAAATCATTTATATTTATCCTTTGGAATTAAATGTATTTTTGTATGTTTCCTCAAATCCCTTACATATAAGTGGGGCATTAATTAACTCACTAAAAGGCGAGTTCCTCAAAGCACGGGATACATGTCTGTCTCCTTCAAGCCCGTATCCTACTCCTAGAACAGCATCCAGACCTTGGTACATGGTTGCTACAAACCTGTTGCCTGAGTTTGCATTGTTTCTGCCTTTGTCCAGATTTCACTTTCTATTGTAACTCCCTGACCCCTTTCCTCTCAGGACTTCCCTTTCAGTTCATTCTGCACACCATCGCCAGATAGTTTTTCAACTCAGTTTTTTTTTTTTTATCACATCAATCCTCTGCTAAAAACTCTGTGCTTCCAGTCGATTACAGGCTTCAAAATTCATCCTCATCGAGCCTTATTTCTTGGCTCTCTGTACCCAGACTCTGACTCCTCACTGACCCACAGACATCCTACCTGGGAGTTCTTCTCATATCCCCCCAGCTTAGCTGGTTCTGCCCACAGGTCTCCTGGGAAAGGTCTGTATCTTCCTTCCCTGAGCCTTCTTTTACCTGATATAAATACCCCTCCTTACTTTCCGTTTGATGTGGGATATTCTTTTTTTCCCCCCAACTGTTAAGTCACTCTATAACTCAGAGTCCTGGAGAGTTTCATTAAACATTTACTAAGGACCCTGACTGAATAAGGTGATAGATTCAGGAACGAGAGGCATAAGTTCCAAGGAAGGTGTTATGTACCAGGACTCTTAGGATGACAGGCAGAGCTGCCCATGAACTGCTACACCGAGGAAACATGGGTTACCCGAAGTTGAAAGACACTTCAAGATCTTCTAATACAGCGGTTCTCAACCTGTGGGTCACGACCCCTTTGGCGGTTGAACGACCCTTTCACGGGTCGCCTAAGACCATCCTGCATGTCAGGTATTTACATTACGATTCATAACAGTAGCAACATTACAGTTATGAAGTAGCAACGAAAATAATTTTATGGTTGGGTCACAACATGAGGAACTGTATTTAAAGGGCCAGAAGGTTGAGAACTACTGTTCTAATAGTATAGTTCTCTTCCTTGAAAAATGAACCAACTACATGAGGTCCAGGCAAGTAAGATCAGTTTCAGTGGTCACTTAAAAGTGGGAAAAGTTTACCCTTGTGTACATTCTACAATCTGGTTTCCATGCCCTGGCACTGGGGTCCTGACACTGGAGGTTCTAGTCATTCTTCCTGGAAAGCGTCCAACTGAGTCACTGGAATTTTCTTATTCTGAAGCAGGCGACATATAGGAATCAAAAAAGGAAACCTGGAGGGATCAACGTTGTGTGGTTGGTGTGGACTTCTCGAGGCCCTGCTAGATGACCTCAGCCACTAGCATTCCAACCACATAGGGAAGACTATTGACAGTGCATAAAAGGCAAGTTACCCTCACAGGTAAATGTACAAGCTGCCAAAACCCACATTTCACATGAGCATGCAGACCCAGAGCTCTTGGGCATCAGGCAGGGCTGGGACTTTTGTACTCATCTTTGAGGTCTCACGACTTCAATGCATGTTTGTGGAACTTTTCTTTGCAATAGCTTACTGGCCAGCCACCAGCAGGCCTGGCTGGCCTATAAAAGCTTTCATTTTTGCCCCTTTAAGGGTGCCTTCTTGTCCCTCAGATACCTAATCCATTGTCCTCTGATGGTATTTGATATCCTCTCCAATGAGAGTTTGCTTTAAAGTATAAAACAAATTATCAATGAAAAGTCTTCTAGACCTTGATCACTTAAAGTCTTTCAGGACATGAGTTAAGGGGTGGGGGTGCAGAAGATTGTGGGACCAGAGTTCTACCAGGGGGCCCTCAGATGCTGTTGTGTAGGGGCTGCATGACACCCACCCTGAGCCTATCTTGTCGAGGAGGCAGAAAGGGCAAGGCTGGGTATCATTCCTGTAGCAAGTCATTTCTCTAAGAGATTTCCCACCCCTTCACTTTTTTTATTTTGGTATTTTATGTTGAATTTACTCCTGGGCTATAAGTTTTTGTTTCTTTAGTATTTTCTGGGATATCTTTTTTCTTCTGTGCAACTCCTCTTCTGGTTTAGGGACAATCTGCTCTTTTTCAGTAACAATCATCTCAGTGTGGCAGAGAGAGCTCATGGGTGGATTAACCCACCCATGCTCTGTAAGTTCTATGCTGAATCTTGGGAGCTTTGTTCAGCTGGATGTGCTCAATGACCAGAGAATCAACATCTAACCCCTTAAGTCAGCATTGCTCTCAGCATTTTTAAGCATGTGCAGCAAAAATTCAGTACTCTTTTTCCTCCAACCCTGTGTCCAGCCCCACTATTTGGCCTGGGCACACCTACCAACTCCACCATTGTAATGACAGAATGGTACACATTGCTTCTGTAGAGTGACATCCTTCAGATACTTGGTGGCTTTTTGGATATGTATACCCTTGATGTCCTGGGAATTTTCGCAAGTGTTCTTAAAGTGAACATGAAGATTTGAACCTTTTGATTTGTATGATTTCGTGGGGTTTTCTGGGTCAGTGAATAGTGAACTATTTTCAGAGGTCACTTCTGAATACTTTCAGGAAGAGCTCCCACCCCTTCACTTTCAGTTCAATTTTGCAAGACCTAATGTGTTGTCTCATTGTGAAACAGATAAGACAGAAGGATTTTTCAGTCCAATTTTGGCTTTTAACCTGAGGGAAAATGCAGAAGTGACAGTGTCACAGGAGCAGGATTTGGGGCCAGGGGCTTGAGTTCAAGTCTCAGCTTGTGGCTAACCAGCCAGCTATGTGACCTCATTCACTTCCCAAGCCTCCTTGAGCCCTGGCTGACAAGTGAATTCTACCTCAGGACACTGAGGTATGGATTAAAGTGAAAGTTTCAGAGTTCTGTACCAGTGCTTGCTGTCGTTCCTCAGGCTTACGGTCTCTGTGGCACATGGAATGATATGACTCTGTGACACTGGAAACAATGACAGGTCCCCAAGTGGGGCTGCTTAGGGCATCCCTGATGCCACCAGCCTGAGAGGCCACTAAACCTCTTGCTTGTGGTAAGATCCAGAGTCATTCCTGAGCCTTGGTGTCCAAGATTTTATCATGCTGAGATCCCAAGAGGCCTTGTTTTCGGCTCACTTTCATTTTGTAAGGGCTATAACAAACCAGTCCTATAGGGAACACACTCAGCTGCCTCTGCAATGGGATGTCTTCATCATTACCACACCATAAATTCCTCCAGGGCAAAGACACCTCGTTGATCTGTAGCCCCTATGGAGGCTACCATGAGTGCCTGGAACCTGTAAATGCTCAGTAAATGTTGGCAAGTGAACAAGGTTAGCAGGTTAAGTTTTTTTTTAGGGCTGGGGTCATTAAAGAATGACGCATTCACATAATCCAAGAGGAATGTTTCCTTATTCTGTGATTCCAGCTGCCAGCTTTCAGCAATGCAGCAGCCCCTCTCCACCACCCAAACAGTCAGATAAGAGCAGCATTTCTGCCCTTTTCTGGCGAGCTTATCTGTTGTTTAATGAACAAGCTGTGAGGCCACAGAGATGGCCTAGAGCAAGGCCAATCTCTGGCAAGGCAGCCAAAGGCTGACCCCAAGTGCTAGGCTTATTTAACCTCTCTGGACCTCCTTTATCTATAAAACAAGGGGGTTGGGCCATATGAGCTCTTCTAGCTCTGTGCCTGATGTCCAACATTCTTACCCTTTATCTTATTTTCCCCTCCAGAAACTCCCCAGTACTTTTGCCCTGCTTCATCTTCATCCATTGTCTCTTTCTACACCCAGTGCCTCTGGGCCCCAGTCCCAGAGCTAACCTGGGATAGCAGGGAACCTGGGGTGCAAACAGCTAACTTTGGCCATTTTCTCAAGCTCTTCTCATTCTCTCTAGAGCAGCGGTTCTCAACCTGTGGGTCGCGACCCCTTTGGGGGTCGAACGACCCTTTCACAGGGGTCCCCTAGGACCATCGGAAAACACATATATAATTACATACTGTTTTTGTGATTAATCACTATGCTTTAATTATGTTCAATTTGTGCCAATGAAAATACATCCTGCATATCAGATATTTACATTATGATTCATAACAGTAGCAAAATTACAGTTATGAAGTAGCAACAAAAATAATTTTATGGTTGGGGGTCACCACAACATGAAGAACTGTATTAAAAGGTTGTGGCATTAGGAAGGTTGAGAACCACTGCTCTAGAGCCTTGGACCCATTCTGAGAATCTAATGAAAGCCACGGAACAGCACCCTGGAGAGATACACTCAGAAATCAAGTGCAATGCTTTGAATATAATTCTGGGTTCTGGATCCCCTAAGACCCATCCACCCACTTTAAATGAACAATTTGGGTTAAGTTCCTTTCTTTATCTTCCACATCAGATTCCCAATGCCCCAGAGGCTCTTTCTATATCAAAACCACCTTCAGTGACCAGTGAAGTATGGTGTCCAGTTTATAAGTGAATGGAATTTTCTTTGGGCATTTTACATTTCAACTGGACCCTGAATATGGGTGAAGATTTAATAAGGTGATAGATTATGCAGCCAATGGAACCAATGAGAAAGATTTAAGGGGAGAGTAAGGGGCATGCCTGATAACCTGAAGTCCCATCTGTGGCCTACCTTACACTGACAGTCTCCGTGGCCACAGTTTAGCCCTCAGTGGGCATTAAGGCTCGTTGGATCTCTGGGCTTCTGCCATGGAGGGTCCCATCTCATTGAGAGTACATACATGTGCAGACCTCTGTATTCACTCCCAAAATGAATATCTTCAATGTCCTAACCACTATTTCATGCTCTAGCAATTTAGCAATGAACAGAATGAGGTTGTAGAGGCATAAAACAACCATGGGAAGAGAGGAGAAAATTATTATCCTGGGAAAGTTGGGTATGGCTTGAGACAGGCTAGTAAGCCAGGACAAGTGGGTTAGGGAAACTGAGGCAGATAGTTAAAGGGCCAAGCAGTTTACAGCCATCTAATAAATCACAAAATCCTGTCTTCCCTAAACCAAGGACACTTAAGAGCAAATGGTTTACACTTCTCCTCAACCAGAGGCTAAGTAGCTTAAATCACCCTACTCAGGGAGATAGCAGAAATCTAGTTTGTGCCATTTGTGCCAACCACACCCAATGACAGGTGAAGTTAAGGGAATAAATCTCATTTTGGCACATCCGCATAAAGCCCCTAAACTCCCAACCTTTAAGACAAAAGACCCAGGACATGTATCCCAGGAGCACACCCACACCTTTCTTCCCTCTTAGGCATGCATCTCCTAAATTCTAAGGGTCCCCATCAGACTTGCAAGAAGGGGAGTAATGGGCAGCAGCAGCTTATCCCAGGCTAACCCCCTGAACTTTTCCCCAAAGCCCCCTTTTCTCTGTCTTTCCAGTGAGCCAGAGCAGCGCCACCTAGGCTCATTTCTTTCCTATGACATTTCTAGAGCCAAAGCAACCCTGCCTAGTCCCTCTCCCATTGCTTCTATCTTAGGCCTTCCTATTTCACTGTCCCAAGCTTTAATAGACATACACTCAACATCACCTGAAACATCACCTGAAGTCATGCCGTGAAATCTTTCCTGCACGAAGTCTAGAACCCTCACACTACCAGCCAGCCTGAGACAGACCCGCTTCCAGCCTGGTTCCTGTCTGTTAACATAATGAGCAGTCCTAGAAGGAGAAGCATTATTTTACAAGGTATCAAGTTAAGGGAAAGGCATTGCAGGCTGAGGGAGAATGAGAAGAGGACTGACGGGAAACTCAAAGGGGCTTCTGCATCTCTCCCTGTGCATGCATTGCTACAGCTCTACTTCAATTTCTTCATCAGAAAAATGGGGAACATAGTAGTGTTTTTGTTATATGATTGATTTACAGAGAGAGAGGAAGGGAGAGGGAGAGAAAGAGAAAGATCTGAGAGCAGAACATCAAGGGGCTGCCTCTTGCACATTCCCTAAGGGGGATCGAGCCTGCAACCTAGGTATGTGTCCTGACTGGGAATTGAACAAGCAACCTCTTGGTACAGGGGACGACCCCCAACCAACTGAACCACACTGGTCAGGGCCATAATAGTGTTTCTTGACCTGGTAACTGTGAGTAGGAAATGAGTTAAAGCATATTGGGGCCTTATGGGAGTAGCTAGCACATAGAGTTCAATACAACAAGAGCATAGGTAATAAGGGCAGTCCTGGAAGTCACTGGAAGAAGCAGTCTTTGGACTGTAGCAGTGTCCTCAGGGGCCACTGTAGACTGTGTGCTTTTGGTTAGGTCACTTTACCTCTCCTGGGTACTCTGAGGAATAAGGTGGTCTGTTGGTGGCCTGGAGGTTAGTCATTCTATGACCCTTTATCATGTGAGATGCTGAGGTGGCCTGAACAGAATTGTGGAACAGTTGACATTAGCCTTGAGTGCCCCTCCTCACCCCTGGTTCCTTTTCTATATCATTTCCTCACATTTCCTATCTACCCACTTTCTTCTTCCCAGTCAGAGGCAATTGCCTCACCAAAATAGTCTCTGGGGCTAAACTTTCAACTTGTTCTCCCTCACCGGGATATTTTCATTTTAATAGGTGCCTGGAGCAGTTCTTTGGGGGCACAAAAGAAATGTTTAGCACTCTCAGCTCTATGAGAGCCTGTAGTCTAATAGAAGAAAAAAAACCACACTAATAAGCATGATACTGTTGACAAATCCAAAGAAATATTAGCATTGAGATGTGGCCAAACAAGGCTTTGTGTGAAAGGTGGGACTTGACCTGGGCTTTGAAATGTGGTTGGGATTTTTATGGTGAGTAGAGGAGGGACTTTGTAAATGCTTGGAGGTCAGAATGAGTAAGGAGGAATGAATAGGCGGCTGAGAGTAATGAGACTCAAGAAGCTGGTTTCATGCTGGGAAATATTACTATCTACTGGTGGAACTGTAAGTAGGGTTGGGAGTCTGAGGGAAGATATGGGAGAGGCATTGGTCTCTGGCTTTTAGTTTGATCGTGTATTTCTATGCTAGGAAAATAGCATACATGTCCTCCCATACAAGGAAACTAGAGGAAGTTTTGAGAAAATAGAAAATTCTGTTAGCTAAACTGCCTACGTAGGTACTAACAGTAGATATAGAGGCAGGTATCTTCAGAACTAATTTGAGCCTTGCAAAAATATTTTAAATTTACATCGTATTTACCTTACATCTCATTGCCAATAAGAACTGAATTTGATCATCCATCTTTTCTGCCACACTTGGCTTCAAATGACCATTTGCTACTTCCCAAATCAAGTCTGTGGATGAAAGAATTGGTCACACTGGCTGTGACTTTTATACTCTGAAAATTCAGGCAGTCCTCTTCAGTTCTAGGATATTCTTGGCTAATCTTTGTTTAAATATTGCCTCCCCTCCATGCTCACTAGTTTTATTACAATATTGATTAGACAAATGTTGGGTCTTATGGGTCCATCCTTTATGTTTCTTACCTGTTTTCCGTATTTCCCATCTATCTTATTGTGCTGCATTCTGATACAATTCCTTGATTGAATTTCCCAGCTCTTCAACTGTTATTTAGTTTTTCAGTCCTTCCAGTGAGATTTTATGTCAAAAATATTGATGTCTATTATCTGTTCTTTTTTTTTTATGGATGCAACATCTGCTGGTATCTCTGAGGCTATTAATTCAGCATATGCTCCAGTCCGGTTTTGATGCATCAGCACATCTCTTTCCTCAGGTACATAACTCTTCCATTTGCTTATAGTTTGTGACTCCCTTTGGTGGTGTTGGCATTAAACAAATGTTTGGTCTTACTTATGTGCTCACTTTTGTGGCTGGAATTTCCTTAGTTAGCTGGCTGCTTCTGTTTACTCACCTTTTGGAGGAGGATGAGAAGAGGCAGGATATTTTGCTACAGGTTATACTTCAATCTTTTCCAGGAAGAGTGAGGAAGGGAACATACCCTCACTTGTCAGAATATCTTAGCAGTTGGGCTTCTGGGCTTGGGTGTACACTGTATCTCCAGCTCCAGCTCTCTATGCCAGTGGCTTCTTTGGGCAGAGCCCCAAGTTAGCTGCTGCTTGGTAAGGGGAAAGATGTACAGGAACTCCTGAAGCCAGTTCACCAAATCTGCTGTTGCCTTGGTTCTCTCCCGCCCTTATAAATCCGCGTTCTTCAGGTATGGAGCTTTCCGGGGTTCTGTCTTTGTAGGGATGCTCTTCTTGCCTATATGTACTTTTATTTGTTTCCTTTATCAGGTTAGTCCCAGCAAGTTTTTATACTTCCAGGATTTCTGGCCCAAGGAGGACGTTCATTCTTGGTTTATAGTTCAGTTGTGGATTTTAAAAATACCTTTTCTATCTATTCTGGAGATTTGGGGGTGACAAATAAAGGCTGTTGCCTGTGCTTTATCCACCATCTTGAACCAGTAGTTTACTAAGGTTGTAAAAATAAGGTTCCACAGATTTCTGAAAACAGTTCCAAAGAAGGAGCTCAAATGATGTTCTTGTGATATAGTAGAAGCGATCAAGCTGCGTAGGAGAGTCACATGTTTGGTGGCTTGAATGTCTGATGTAGACACCAAGGAAAGACCATGTGACAGTGAGGCAGCACTCAAGGAGGGCTCTGAAGCTGAGATATGTAAACAGGGGAGGCTTCAGGGGTAATAAAGAGATATGTTTGGAGACTCAGAAGAGCAAACACAGATTAGATATGGAGGCTGGTGTCCCAGCTGGAGGAAAAGAAGCAAGCAGAAAGGCAAGCACATAGAAATGGCTTCTCAGAGAATGGGTAGAACAGAGAACGTGGGAGATTTTGGCCAGGCATGAGAATTCCAATAAAATAATCAAAATTTCTGTAAGGCAGGGTAGCTTGCAAAGAGGCGATGGGTGAATCCTTAATAAGTGACATTTGAAAAAGGCTCAAATGATCTGTGACCAGTTGGAATTTGGAAGTAAGACATCATCAGCCTTGTTAAAGTTTTTTTCTCGTTACAGTTTTTATGGCATTATGGTTGTATCATTATAGGGAATAATTCACTTTAGAGCTCTGATCCATACTGTGAGATTTGGGGCAAGTTACAACACCACTCTGAGACTTCAGTTTCCTTGCCAGTAACATGGAGATAATAAAAACATCCTTGCCTTGAGATAACATAGATAAAATATCTATGTAATAATAGGATAATATGCAGATTGGTCAGGACGCAGTCACCTACCGACCGATCAGCAGGGACCTGAGGCTACGTGGCACCTGGCTGGAGCAGGGGACCTCAGGCCGTGCCCCCCACTTGGTGGGGCTTGATGGGGGACCTCAGGCCTCACCCCCCGCCCGGCCAGGCTTGATGGGGAACCTCAGGCCACACCCCCCGCCCCAGCACCAGGCCGGGGGACCTCAGGCCATGCCCCCTACCCCAGCACCATGCCAGGGCACCTGAGGCTGTGCTGGGGGACCTGAGGCTGCACCCCCTGCCTGTCGGGGCTTGATGGGGACCTGAGACTCTGCTCCCCCACCCAGCGCCAGGCCGGGGGACCTGAGGGTGTGCCCCCCGCCCAGAGGAGCTTGACGGAGGTGGGTCCGGCCGGGTCTGGGTCTCCTGCGATTTCAAAGCACGTGCGGGTGGGCGGGGACTTGACTCTGGGTCCCATGGCATGCCCCAGACTCTGATAGGAGGGACATTTTTATATACATTTTACTAATTTTGTTTCATCTCTGACACTATTATAGAGAAAGGGCAAATAGCAATATTAAAATATTTCCTCTAATTAATTCCCTTTTAATGTGCACAAATTTTGTGCACCAGGCCACTAGTCCTATATAATAAAAGGCTAATTTGCAAATAGACCAAACAGCAGAACAACCGGAACAACTGAACAACCGGTCGCTATGATGTGCGCTGACCACCAGGGGGCATGTGTGGAACATGGTGGGTGTTGGGCATGGTGGGATGGTGGAGCAGGTGAGCAGGGGTGCCAAACCAAGGCGGGGCACCGGTCGCTGTCATTAGGACAAGCCTCTGGTGGTTACTGAAAATTGTTTGTTCTTGTGCTCTGTGGTTCCACTTGGCGCTCGCACCTGCAGCTGGCGCCGGAGCGGCCGCTTGCACTCACTGCTGGCACCCGGCGCTGGTTCCGATTGCCCAGTGCTGGTCCCAATCGCTTGGCGCCATCAGCGGGTGCGAGTGGTAGCTGGCAGCCCTGATCTCCCCTGAGGGCTTCTCCACCTACCCCTGCTCCTGAGGGGCAATCGGAGCAGCAGCCGCCACTTGCACCTGTTGCTGGCACCAGCCCCAATCACTCCACGCCATTAGCGGGTGCGAGTGAGGCTGGTGCTGTCAGCGCATGGGAGCGGCAGCAGTGGAGCAGGGCTGCTGGCAGAGAGGGGACCGGGGCCTGCGGCAGGAGGGGCCAGGCGGTGGTGTGGAGGATGGGCCGAGACCCACCTCTGTGCCCTCTGCAGCCTCATGGCCCACAGTTCCTTTCAGGTGCACGAATTCATGCACTGGGCCACTAGTCTACACTAATAAAAGACAAACATGCAAATTGACCATACCTTCGCTATGCCTTAAGCCATGCCCACCAGCCAATCAGAGCAACTATATGCAAATTAACCCAACCAAGATGGTGGCCATGGCCACGGAGCTGGAGCGAGCAGGAGGCTTGAGTTGCCCCTGGCAATGGAGGAAGCCAAGCTTCCCGACCCACCCTGGCCAGCTCTGAGCTCCCCTGAAGGTTACAAAGTTTCAATTATAGAAGGTAAATAAATCCCAGAATAAAAAAGAAAAAGAAAAAAGGAGAGGCTGGGAGCTTTCGACGCCGGGGGGCTTGGCCAGCCTGAAAACGGCACTCAGCCCCTCACCCAGACTGGCCAGGCACCCCAGTGGGGACCCCCTACCCTAAAGGGGGTATGGCCAGCCTGAAAACAGCCATCAGCCCCTCACCCAGGCT
>NW_005356751.1:2073962-2081034 GCF_000412655.1 Myotis brandtii | reverse complement strand
AGGCCTCTATCCTATATAATAAAAGGGTAATATGCAAACTGACCCTAACAGCAGAACGACTGGGAATGACTGGTCACTATGACACACACTGACCACCAGGGGGCATGAGCTGCCCCCTGGTGGTCAGTGTGCTCCCACAGGGGGAGCTCTGCTCAGCCACAAGCCAGGCTGATGGCTGACAGTACAGCGGTGGTAGTGGGAGCCTCTCCTGCCTCCTCAGCAACACTAAGGATGTCAGACTGCAGCTTAGGCCTGCTCCCTGCTGGTAAGTGGACATCCCCCGAGGGCTCCCGGGCTGCCAGAGGGATGTCTGATTGCCAGCTTAGGCCCAATCCCCCGGGGAACAGGCCTAAGCCAGCAGGTGGTCATCCCCTGAGGGGTCGCAGACTGGGAGAGGGCACAGGCCGGGCTGAGGGACCCCCACCCCCAAGTGCACAAATTTTTGTGCACCAGGCCTCTAGTATATATAAAAGGCTAAGTGACTGATCGTCCGTCTGACCGACCAATTGACTGGCCTGTACATATGACATGCACTGACAATTTAAAAATAAACATTGACTCTTGCATGCGTGATACATATAAAGCTCAGAATAGATATTGAAATCCTCCATGAAGTGATTTGTAATGGATCTATTATTGAAGCTACCTTTGGAAATAGTGTATCATCTAAACGTGCAATTCTTTGTCCAAAAAATGAGCATGTTCATAAATTAAATGAAGAAATTTTGGATATACTCAATGGAGATTTTCACACCTATTTGAGTGATGATTCCATCGATTCAGTGGTT
This sequence comes from Myotis brandtii, assembly GCF_000412655.1. NCBI lineage: Eukaryota > Metazoa > Chordata > Mammalia > Chiroptera > Vespertilionidae > Myotis > Myotis brandtii. Next base: position 2,080,246 of record NW_005356751.1, on the reverse strand, counting down.
GATGCCAAAAATGAAAATTTTCCCACCGAATTTCTTTTTTAAAAAAATATTGATTTTTTACAGAGAGGAAGGGAGAGGGATAGAGTTAGAAACATCGATGAGAGAGAAACATCGATCAGTTGCCTCCTGCACACTCCCTACTGGGGATGTGCCCGCAACCAAGGTACATACCCTTGACCAGAATCAAACCTGGGACCCTTGAGTCCGCAGACCGATGCTCTATCCACTGAGCCAAACCAGTTAGGGCTCCATCTTATTTCTTAATAGTATTACTCCTTTGGGAATGCCGTGTCATAAATTAAAATTGAAAGTAGGTGCAATCATCACACTACTGAAAAAACTTAATAGTAAATGAGGTCTTGGTGATGGTACTAGATTTACTTATTTATTTTTAAAATATATTTTATTGATTTTCTACAGAGAGGAAGGAAGAGGGACAGAGAGCTAGAAACATCGATGAGAGAGAAACATCGACCAGCTGCCTCCTGCATACTCCCCACTGGGGATGTGCCCGCAACCTAGGTACATGCCCTTGACCAGAATCAAACCCAGGACCCTTCAGTCCGCAGGCCGACGCTCTATCCACTGAGCCAAACCGGCCAGGGCGGTACTAGATTTACTATCAAAAGATTGTGACCTAACATTATCAAAGCTGAAGTATTAACAGGATCTGCAGAAGGAGAGGTTGTTCTGATTCTAAGAATTGATTTGAGAGGCCATCTGACACTGGCCTCCCATTTAAATTAATTCGAAGACAGTTTCCCATGATGCCAGTATTTGCAATGACTATTAATAAATCACAAGGACAAACTCTAGACAGAGTAGGAATATTCCTACCTGAACCCGTTTTCGGACATGGTCAGTTATATGTTGCTTTCTCTCGAGTTCGAAGAGCGTGTGACGTTAAAATTAAAGTTGTAAATACTTCATCACAATGGAAATCACTAGTCAAGCACTCTGCAAGTGTTTTTACTCTTAATTTGGTATACAGGGAGATATTAGAATAAGTTTAATCAATTTATCAGTCATGGTTTTTATCAATGTTGTTTGTTATATCATGTTATTATTTATCAATCAATTTATATATTACTTTTATATACATTTTACTAATTTTCTTTCATATCTGACACTTTTATTATAGAGAAAGGGCAAATAGCGATATTAAAAATATTTCTTCTAATTAGTTTCAATGTGCACAGATCCGTGTACCAGGCCACTAGTATCTATATAAACTATAATGGGATATAAATGGCAGGCATAATTTTGCTTGAGTTTCCTTCTAATTCTCCTGGAGTTTAGGAGCAAAGCAGAAGTGAACAGTGAAATTGAAAGTGAACTCCTCTTGAGAGAGAGAAGCAGCATCTCCAGCTCAGGGAAGCATTCCACATCCAGGGGACCAGACCCTTCTCCTGCACGGTGCAGTGCCACATGCTTTCAGAGGGCCTCCGTGCCAGATACTGAGCCAGGCGTAGGGCATGGCTCACAACTCAGTAGTGAAGGTTAGGTGCCCCGTTAAGCCGACTCTTAAAAATAGTATTTTCCAGAAAGAAGGTCAAAGGGGTGATTTATCCAGGAAGTGAGAAGAGTGTATACAAAGACTTTAATGATTAAGAGGACAATGCTCTTACCTAACATGGGAAAACTTCCTTTTTCCAAATTATGCAGTCATTAGTCGAGGAATTGGGGCAGACATTGCTCGTGCCGAGGCTATCTGGAACAGCTGGCTGTATGTTTCCATGGTTTCTTGACCTGTCAAGGATATGAAGAGGGGGACTGGCCCCATAGCAGGTGTGCTCACCTGAATTGACTTCCACCATTTCTCATGAAAGTCACTCATGACATGGAACACAACGAGGGACCCTTATCTCCATAAAACCCAGTTAAAGTAACTCAAAGGAATTTTTACTCAACAGAATATTTCAGAATCATTTTTTTTTCAGTTTGTTATGTTTGCAAGTGGGTGGGGAGGGAAGCTTACTGGTATTCCCACTCCTCAGGACTGGCATCGATGCCACTGTTAGAAGTTTGGAAGCCTCTAACCCCCTGGATGAAAACCATCCCTGAGGCCCATTTTCGTTGAGACAAACATTGTGACCTGTCTGCTATTGATCCCAAGTTCTACATGGAAGTTATTATCAGTGATCCTAAGAAATCAGCCAGCAGGTGCAGAGGAAACTCTCCACTTGCCAGGACGTGATGAATGTAATGAGATTACTTCCGGACTAACACCCTGGAGGTGACAGGCTCTGTAATGATGGATGAGTAATGTGCTTGCCAAAGAGCTTTTACACTCAGGCCAGTGCTGCAGGAAGCAGTCATTTACTTACACCATTGGAACCATCCTCCTAAAAATTATGGCCCCACAAATGATAAAGTTGCCCAAATAATTCGGCTGAACTCTGCATAGCATTCTCCAATTTTATGGGAGCCCTAGCTTTGCTCCCATGGAACCAGACATTCAGAGTTAATGTTTTCTGCCAACAGACACTTAGTGGGTAAGGCAGTGTATGTGTCTCACTAGGGCAGAATCAGGCATGAGCATCCTTGAAAGAAGTATCTACATACAGCTTTTCAATAAAGAGCATCAGGTCTAGAGATAACTGCTCTCTACCCCCCACCCCCACTCTGAGAATAACTAAAATGGAAAAAAATAAGGATAAAATCGGCTGCCAGCTTAGCCATACAATCTTTAGGTCTTAGGAAAACTGCAGGAGATTCCATTGACAAACAAACCAAGGGCAGATTTAATAACCTATATTTATGAAGCCCCCATTTCTATGAAAATCAGAGAGCAGTCAATGGTCTTCAGCCCACGTCTCTGACCTGAGTGTTTGGGAATTAGTGTATATATGGGAGGAAGATGTGCACCTTGGCACCCACACTGTAAGCCCAGCAAGTGCGGGGTGGGAGTGAAGGCCCCACATAAATCCTTGTGGGCTCACCTTTATACATCTGATCCAGTAAAGGTCATAGGCTTTAACCTACGTGGTATATCCCCAATATACCATTTACAAGGCCCGTAACCTCCCTGAGCCTCGGGTTCCATAGGTGTGTAATGGACGTAGCATCTATCCCACTGTGGTTGAGGATTTTAGAGCTCACTTCCTTAAAGTACCACACACAATGGCTAACACACATTTATTCCCCAGTAAGGGATGGCCAACCATAATGGTAAAATAAATACCCTTCAAAGGACAAAAGACATCAAGAAGGAGAAAAGTATTTCACTAAGAACTATTGTTTTGAAGAAAGAGGTGTAGTCGGATAGCTTGGCCTTAGAGATGAGCAGTGGGGGATGGGTAGAGAGTCATGGATTGGTTTACCCAAGGTGGTCCCAATTTAGGCCTATGGTACCAACTCCACTATTAATAGCACTCCCATTACTCTCAAAAGTGCCCCGGGATTTAGACAATAAATTGTATGGTCACTTGAATTACTGTATATGTGAGTTTCAAGTGTGCTTCCAGCAGCAGCCACCCCCTTCCCTCTGCCTACAGCATCAATACTACAGTAGTTGCAGCTCTTAATAACTGGAAGGGCTACCTTGTATTGAATGCCAACCTTTATCTCATTATAGCTAAGCCTCCACAGTCCAGTGAAGATTTTATTTTTATATCTATTTTACAGACATGGAGAGATCAAGTAACTTGCCCAAAAGTCCTGACTTCACTGTTTTGAACTTGGGGTGAAGGCCCTAACTTCCTACACTTTGGAGCTAGACGTAATACAGGCCTGTGTGTGCCCTTCAATCCGGGGCAGGGCAGAGCAGGTGATGATTCTGTAAGGGTGAGGAGAGCCACTGGAAATTTCCCTTAGCAATGAAACTGGTCTTCTATGACCCCCAGGGCCTGAACCACAAGCACCTTGGGAAGGATTTAGCTCAAAAGACAGTTGTTGGCTCTTGGGTTGGAACCAATGACATGAGGAATCCAAATAGGCCTTGGCTTCTTAGACACTGTGGTCCAGTGCCTGAGCCCAGGGAACCAAGGTCAGTCCCAAACAGCATCATTTTCAGTGCAATATTTTCCTCTAAATGCTATCCCAAAGCGTTAAACCGTGTAAAAACAGCAACACATGAAGGTTGAGTCCTCTTTCCCTGACCTTTCATGGTGTCTCTTAGAATATAACTCTCAACCTATGGTGCTAATACTACTTGTGGATCACAACAGGCATTTTGTGTGTGCATATGTGTACATATCAGTACACACATGCATATATTTATATGCTTGTGTGATCATAATAATGGCTAACACATATTGAGCACTTACTGTGTGCCAGGCCTGTTCTAAGCACTTTGTAGGTAATCGTCTCATTTAATTCTTACACTAAGTCTAGGAGGTAAGTACTGCTATAATACTGAAGTCCAGAAACTAGCAGCAGCTTAACCATGCTACTGAGCTGCTGTGGCTCAGAAGCACGCTCTTATCCTCTCTATTGCCTCTTGCTTTCTTCCCTCTCCTCTCCTTTGTACTGGGTAGCTAACATTTTATAGCCCACCTACTCCCAAAGGCCTGGAAACTCCTTGAACAATCACTTGTTAGGACTCCCCTGGAGGGCCCTGCCAGGGGATGGGACTATGCTTCCCTGCTTTTAGCCAGGACTGCATGCTTTCTAAATCACTGTCTCTTCTCCCCAAAGCTTTCTAGATCTCTTCAGCCTAGTCACCTCTCCCGCCTTTGCTTTCCTTTTATTGTCCCCTCCCCCCCACCACCACAGTTAGCACTTGGTGTGCATTCTTGGTGACATCTCTAGAAGGTCTTTATTTCAATGCTATCCAGCTGCTTTTAAGCATGTGACTTGACTCTCAGGTTAGAGTATAAACTATCCTAACAGCAAAGGGGTCAACCCTGCTCAGAGGAGTGAGATGAAAATCAGGAACTGACTCCCAAGGAAGCAGTCCCTGCCTGGCTGGAGCTCCTATGCAGCTCATTGGTGTGATTTAGAAAAAGCCATCTCTGGGAGATTAAACTTTGAAAAAGGTGCCCCCTTCAGTGGTGCTTGGGCTGGATTCCAGGCCTTCCTTCCTTCCCCACCCCATCCCCCACATCTCCCAGCCTGTGCAAGCCTCCCTGTGCCTAGCAGAAGGGCTAACAAGCCAACGCTCAATATATATCTGTTGACTGCCTGCTGAAATTGTTACAAAGATTTACAGCAACTAACACAACTGTAAAAAGTGGGTTCTCTTTAAAATGTAAATCTGATTTATTCAATGAGAAGAGTTTAAATCCAAAAAAATAGGGGAGGCAACTTAAATGGAGACCAAATGTCCAAGGAACCAACGCTGGCTGCTGCCAGTGCTGCTCATGACAAATTTGACAAAAGCTTGAGAAAGTGGAAAAGTTTAGGAAGCTGTGGGTTAAGTACTTCCACCTCCACCCACCACAATCATTTACAAACCGTGCAAGTGTAGGAAAATTACAAGATCTCTCTCCCAGCCACAGATCGTGCATCTGTAAAAAGGGGCTAATGATCCCTGCCCTCCCACCATGCAGAAGATGATGCGATCAGTAGAGGAGATAGTGCTTAGTGACAGCACCCAGAGAGCTGTGCTAGGCAGAGTTAGGACTTAGGATTACTATCACCAGGAACATCTGTCAAGTAATAACCAAAGTAAAAAACATAAACAACACACAAAACACTTTTTTTTTCATGAAGAATAAGGGTGTACACATTCCACAAGCATTCATTTCTGGCTAATACTTAAGTTTAAGAATAATGGGAGGTAGCTGCAGCGTTTGGGCCATGTGCAAAAAAAAAAAAAAAAGATATAAGGAAAGAACCCAGAGAGAGAGAGAGAGAGAGAGAGACCACACTATTTTCCTCAGTTTCAAGGGAGACTTTAGGGGGTGAACTGGGCACTGCGCATAGCTTCCTTTGGTTCCAAGACAACCATCTCCTTTGCGGAGGGAGACCGCACCATGGGTTGGAGGGTGGGGGGCGCTGTTATCAGGACAGGAAATTCCAGTTCTCCAGATGGAAGAGTGCTAAACTCTGGAACTAGCCTGACTACTCAACTTTAAGAATGAGTCAAAAGAGGGAGTGATGGTGCAGGTGCCATGGTTGCAGCAGATTGGAAAGCATTTTAGAGGTGGAGGGAAATGGCAGACAGATGGGGAGAAACTATAGGGAGCCTGTAGGAGTGGGCAGAAAAGAGGCTGAGGGCTTTCAGTGTGGGCAAAGACAGGTGATGCATTTCTTGGGAAAAATGACCCAATTCTGCATATGATTCATTCATTTTCTAGAATCCTGAACTTCAACTAAGCGCAAAGCCTGGGTTTAGGGTT
>NW_005356751.1:2047616-2073904 GCF_000412655.1 Myotis brandtii | reverse complement strand
GGAAGGACACTAAGAATAGTATCTCTGCCTTTAAGGAGCTTATGATACAGCTAGAGAGAAAGTGACAAATACAAACAAAAATAACGACAGGAAAGGAGTATGCAAATTATGAAGGTGAAACAGCAAAGGGATCAACCCTGCTCAGAGGAGTGAGATGAAAATCAGGAACTGACTCCCAAGGAGGCAGTCTTTCCAGCCACATGGAGTCATTAGAATTCTGCTGAAACTAGATGGCAGAGTGCTCTTGGTGATGGTTTAAGACATGTATTCAGAAATTTTTTTTTGAGAGATTTCACAGAGGCTTTGGTCCTAAAGGGCTACTAAAGCCCTAGTGAATGTTTCGGAAAAGCATTAACTATGAAAAGGCCTCTGTAAGCCAATCCAGAGCATATATGAGCTAAATAAACCATGTTATAATATGCGTCCAGTATGACTAATAATGCCTGGCCCCTTTTAATAGGCTCTGTTACTAAAGCATGCACACACAGGTAAGTTGCAAAGAGGTTCATTAGAACCAGCTGAGCTGGAGTGAGATTACTGTGGGCCTCCAGAATGTGAGTCAGTTAGAAGCTCAGAGGTAGTGTCTCAGGCTGTTTGGAGTTCGAAGATTGTTTACTTTGAAGCCAAATGAAGGAGTAGCCCAGGATCATCCAGGACCCTTATATAAATCTTATCAGAGAAATGAGTGTGAGCATTATTAACATATCCCAACAGAACTTTGTTAAAAAAAAATGAGAAGATGCTTTGCTTAATTATAAGTCAAGGAAATACAGTAAATGTGTGCCCTTTTAAAAGAATACATATATTTTTTATTGATTTCAGAGAGGAAGGGGAAGGGAGAGAGTGATAGAAACATCAATGATAAGAGAGAATGATGGATCAGCTTCCTCCTGCATGCCCCACACTAGGGATTGAGCCTGCAACCCAGGCATGTGCCCTGACCGGGAATCAAACCGTGACCTTTTGGTTCATAGGTCAACACTTAACCACATCAGCTGGGCTGTCTTTCAATTTATGATTTTTTTTCAACTGTTTTAGTTTGAAGTAGCTATTTCATCACAGATGGCACAATGCCTTGAGAGAGTCCACTACACAAACACTTGTGTTATATGAAACTGGCTATAATAGTGACCATTTGAACAAAGTGCTGTGGTGGGAAGTGAGGGAAAGAGTCATTCTCCCTGAGGTAATCAGGAGAACTTCATAGACACCATGATGGAGGAATAAGAGTCCAAGGAGTTAAGTGTGGGGCAGGTGAGAGCCTGAAGAAGAGGGTGATGGGTAAAATACTAAAGTCCTTTGGTTTTGGGCAATCTCTCACTGCCCACCATCCCACCCTCAAGGCCCTCAAGGAGTTTTCAGTATTTTAGAAAAATGGATTAAGGATCCAGGAGCAGCAGCTCCCTGGAAGATACCAGCTGAAATTGGGGGGATTTGTGATTGAAAACACATCCTCTACTTGAGAGGGCAGACAGGAGAACAGGGTCCTCAGGGGAAGAGAGAAAGTTGAGAGGATCATTGGGGAAGAAGAAGAATTTGGGGAAGCCTAGGGAAATAGAGAAGGGTACTGGAATGGGGGAAGGGTAGGCAGAAAGCAGTAGCAGTCTTTGGAATAGCAAGAAGGCTTGGTGACAGCTGTGGCACACCTCTTGGGAAAGTCTGGGGTTATGTATACCTCCTAATGAGTCCAACCAGTGCCAGCTTTGTAGAGGTTAAGACCACCCCAATTAGGATGGGCATGGTTTCCAGATCATGCTTTCTGTAAGCCCTTTATGTCACTTTAAAGTACATGGATGAGAAATTACACAGAACAGATGCAGAACTGTGTCACTTACTTAACAAAAATAACACATCTGAGCTAATTAAATTTTTTTTTCATATTGAGTTTTGTTTCAACTACCTTTCCAGTCCCCTTTCCTGCCATGAATCCTGGACAACACCCAGCTGTCCCAAACTAGTCCTAACTTGGCAAGCATACCACCCCATTCAGGCCATGAGACTGTATGTGATGATCCTTCCTCTAGCATAAGCCTGGGCTGGGTGCGGCCAGCTAGTATTACCTGTTACCCTTTATCCCCTCTTCTCATTACATTAGCTGAGCACTTTTCATTGCCTCAGGGAAGCAGAATGCAGAAGGAACAAATCTTTTCCTGGCTTTTGAGTTTCAAAATCTGGGCCTATAAGTGTGGGCAAGGACTGGCTACAATAACAGCTTTGGGAAAAGGAATGGGTTACAAGAGCAAGACTATTTTTTTTTTATCCTCACCCAAGGATATGTTTTTATTGATTTTTAGAGAGAGAGGAAGAGAGAGACAAACATCAGTGTGAGAAAGAACATCAATCTGTTGCTACCCATATGTGCCTCGACCAGGGATTGAACCTGCAACCTAGGTATGTGCCCTGACCTGGAATCAAACCCAGGACCTTTTTGGTGTATGGGATGACACTCCAACCAATGGAGCCACCTGGCCAGGGCAGGAGCATGACTTTTCACCTTCTGCTCACACAGAGAGATAAAATCTCCTCAGGCCCAAGGGAGGAAGAGAGAGGAGAGGAGAGGAGAGGAGAGGAGAGGCTGAGGCAGGAGACCCGCTGGTGGGATAAAGACCTGCCAGGGCCCTGCTTCCTCTCAGCACTCTCTGAGGGAGGCAGGGCTTAGGACTATGTAGCTGTTGTGCTTCCCTGTCTTAACTGGAATTTTTGTCATTCACCTACTCAGCCTGTTAACCTGTCTCATTTTGGATTACACTGTCCTTTAAATTTGCTTTCATTGCCATTATTCAAGAATTTGTATATCTTAAATTTTAAAAGTCCAGATTTTAGGTGTCTCTTGAGAAAACTTAGGTAATCTGGCCACGCTGGACTCACATCCCCTTGTGGCCATGATCTGGTGTCCCTTTCAACAGGGCAGTGCTCTCCATTCCCCTGGGTTATTGTTACCTGCCTGAACTTCGGAGCTCTTTGAACTTCAGAACCCTGATGCCCAATGAGTCATGTGCCAGGCTACAGGCTAGTGAATGTGATCAGTCTTGATAAATCTAGTTTCCCCAACACAGGAAAATAGCTGGTCTCCTTTGTGCAAAGATGCAGTTAGCCTGTTCTCTCCCTAAGTGTGCCCAGATGCACAGCTCAGACTCAGCCGAGGAAAGACTTAGCTTTCACTTTGCAAAAAAAACCTGCCAGATCCAACCCTTCTCTGCCAGTCTCGGAGAGTAGCAAAGAGCAAGATACGTGGCAATGCTCTCACACATCACATTATGTGCACAACGCTTTCCTCTCATCAAGAGGTACTTGCATATACTGATAGAGCAGGGCAGACACTGGCATCTCCTGAGAGGTTAAACTCTGCACTCAAGATCTCACACTAGTTATTGACAGTCATTGAGGAGGCCCGCATCCTGATGCGGGCCTCCTCATTCCCCAGCCAGTGCCCTGAAGGCTAGACTGCTTTATCCTGCCTTGGAGAAGGGCTGGGCAGAAGGAAAAGCCTTCCCTCCTCACGTAATAGAAGTAGACAAGCTTCTGCCAGTTCATCTCCAGCCCATGGAGTCAAGGATTAGTCCCTAATTTCTATCACACCCTGACTCATTTAACGGAACTTTCCCAAGTTTATTTTTACTTCTAAATCCATGAGTTGAACAGATTTGTAGAACACGTTTCCTAAAAAGAGCTCCTATCTGCTCTTGCCCTTTTAGAGTAAGCTTTAAAGCTAACCTGGACCGTGTGGAGAAAGAAAGCTGGAGGCAAAGAACTGACAAATCAAAGAAGTGCCACTAATCTCTGGGGGGCCTGGGCAAACACACGTCCCCTCTTCCCTTTTATTGCAGCTGGATTATTTTCTGACTAGAAGCCTTTGTTCATTCAGAAAAAGAAATCCAAGGTATTAAAACTTGGTGATTACTACGTCACGACCATGGACTTCAAATAATAGCACGGAGTTACTTGATCAAGATATGCCAGAGTTTGGAAAAAAACACTAGAGAACTAAAATTTGCTGCTGAATTTAAATCCGAGTCCTATAGAGCTTAACTTATAGCATCAAATTCATATCAAGATCTACTTTTGAAACATCACAGAATATGTATAGATTTTGAAGAAAAAATATATGATCTGAAACAGTAAAAATTTATTTACTGGTCTGTTTACATAACATTCTAATTTTTTTTTATTTTTGCTAATCCTCACCTGAGGATATGTTTCCATTGATTTTTAGAGAGTGGAAGGAAAGGGAGAGACAGAGAGAAACATCAATGTGTCACATTGATTGGTTGCCTACTGCATGCACCCCGACCAGGGCTGGGGAACCTGCAACCAAGGTACACGCCCTTGACTGGAATCGAACCCAGGACTCTTCAGTCCACGGGCCAGTGTTCTATCCACTGAACCAAACTGGCTAGGGCTACTGTATGTAACATTTTAATTGTTTCCCATTAAACACATGACATGTGAAATCTTTATTAAAGAAAAATATTTTTGGATCGTATTTGTAAAAAAACACAAAAGAAAGTGAGCTTGATACATTTTATACTCAATGGACATGGCTGTTGTCATGGTGACTTTTCAAAACACCAAATTGGGACTTTCACCCCTATTCCACACTGGAGAGGAAATCAGAGGACAAGGAGGTCTGCATCCAGAAGAATCTCATGAGAGCAGGATTGTCCTATCTCTACCCGAATACACATGCTGCTCCGAGGGAGAGCAAGTCAGCCCTACATTCCAGACTTTAATGTAAACATCTCTGTCTCTGCCACTGCTGGGCTGGGTAGTTTGAGACAAATCTTTCCCCTGGGGTGGTTGGAAGCTTTTGAGTGCAAAATCAGACCAGGTCCTCTACTTGTGGCAGCCCATGGCTGGAGTGCTGGGCAGGCTGGCGGGAGTGAGTGTGGTCTCTCTCAAGCAGGCTGCTTGGTGACAGAATTTTCCCGGCCCAGGGCAAAATGGAAATGGGGAGCCCTTTGTTCAGAAAGCAGGAAAAAGCCTTTCCCCTTCTTCCGTGCGCTTTCTCTTCACTGTCATGGTGTGTTTTATTTGCCAATGTTGTACTTCCCAGGGTACAGGGGTTCTTGCGCGGGCAAATTCAGACTCTCACAGGTGCCTGGGGGTAGGGTGTGTGTGTGTGTGGGGGGTGGCACCCTGTGACTCAGTCCCCTGGCTGTGGGCCCAGCCCTAACCCCCCTGGTGGAGGTGGCAGTGTTCGCTGGGCTGGGACCAGGAGGAGCCTGCAGCTCAGAACTCCAGGGAAGCGGCAGGAGAGGAGGCCCTGCGTGAGCCAAGGGTCTGAGTTACCAGTGCATCCTAAGTCCCATCAGACTTCGCGTATAAAGACCACATTCAAAGGTAAAATTATTAAGAATTTCAGTGTGGTGACTGCAGTGCATTAAAGGGCAAGCGCAGCCCCCTTTGAGCACGGCCCTATGTGATGCATTGGCCAACCGCCCAAGCAGCTGGGCTGCCTGCCCCCCCACACAGAGAAGGGTCCTCTGGTGTGGAGCCCCACCCAGCAGGCAGGAGTGCTCAGAGGGTTTCAATGCGACAGCTGGTTAGCACTAGGCATTGCTCCTTCTTCCACTCCCTCCCCCTGCCAAAGGGAAATGTAAACACTAAACAAAGTACCAGACTCACTTCTTCCTAAATTTCTTCTAGGACACTGTTTCAGTATATTTATTGTACAAGCGGGGTTGCATTATATATCAGACCCCATCTCCCATCTCCCCCATCTCTTTAAAACCACTTTATTGAGGCATAAATGACATACAATAAGCCTCATATATTCAAGGTTTACAATTTTATGTTTTAGCATATACTAGTATATGCTAAGTCAAAAATTGGATAACAACCTAAATGTTCAGTAGCAAGTAAAGGGATAAACTGTCATTTAATTATACAATAGAATACTACTCAGCAATATTAAGGAACAAACTGTTAATATGAAAAACATAAATGAATCTCAGAATCAATATGCTGAGGAAAGAAGCCAGATAGTAAAGAGTGCAGACTGTATGATCACAATGACATAAAATTCTAAAAGATGCAAACTAATCAATAGTGACAGGAAGCCATCTGTAGTTGTCTGGGGATGGGGTGGAGGAAGGGTGGATTACAAAAGGGTGATGGAGATGTTATCCCACCTTTGCCCTCTTCCACCTCCCCGGCCCCCCTTTCCCTCTGGTAATCACCATACTGTTGTCTATATCTATTTTTTTTTGTATGTTTATTTTTTTGCCAACACCCAACTGTTTTGATTACTGTAGCTTTATAGTAAGTCTTGACATATAAAGGTAAGGTTGGTAAGTTGGAAGATAAGTTCTCCAACTTTGTTCTTTTTCAAAATCATTTTGTATGGTGGCCATGGAGACGCACTGCTCAGATATCCTTGAAAGGACCTGCTATTGGGAGCCTAGTTCCGTGGTCGGCAAACTGCGGCTCGCGAGCCACATGCGGCTCTTTGGTTCCTTGAGTGTGGCTCTTCCACAAAATACCACGTGGGCGTGCATGTACAGTGCGATTGAAACTTCGTGGCCCATGCGCAGAAGTCGGTTTTCAGCCTGGGCAAGTCTATTTTGAAGAAGTACTGTTGATATTTGGCTCTGTTGACTAATGAGTTTGCCGACCACTGGCCCTAGTTGATAGCTCCTCTCTATGGATTCACCACCAAGTTCACAGAAAGGCCATGTTTCTTTGGCCAGCTCCTAACCAATGACTAAATATGGCAGGGGTACTAGTGATAGCCCATTCCATCCAATACAGGACTCTTCCAACAGACAATCTTTGCTTGGGGACTTCCCATTCCTGGCCCAACTCTCAGAACTGCACTGTAGTCTAAAGCCCTTTCCACACAATTCTTCCTTCTCTCTGTTCTCAGGTGTCAGACTTGCACTGGTCTGACAGCTTCCTTGCCTACTCCTGCTTCATTCCCTTTTATCTTCCCTAGTTTCCCCCCTAAATCCCTTGCATACCTATTGCTCAAAATCCCCTAACTGACATATTTTGATTATTGTAGGTTTTTCTCATTTCAATATAAATTTTAAAAATAAAAAACAAAAATAAAAGCCTGCTGGAATTTTATTTGGAAGTTCAAAGAACAATTTGGGCAGAATTACTACCTTAATATTGAATCTTATATCACAAAGATGTCTGCCATTTATTAGATCATCTTTGATTTTTCTCAGCCGTGTTTTGTATTTTTTAGTCTAGAGGTCTCAGATACCTTTTGTTGGATTTATTACTAAGTATTTTATGTTTTTTGTTACTACATTAGAATTGTTTTTAAATTTTTATTTTCTAATTGATTGCTACTAGTGTCTAAGAATATAATTTGATTTTTGTATCCTGAATTAATATCCCGAAACCTTGCTAAACAAAACTTTCCATAGGGCCCTAGTGCTCTGGTAAGAGTGGGGTATGGGTAGCTGGAGTTCCTCCTATCATGTTCCCTCTCCCTAGCCCCCCTCACCCCAACAACACCTTCAAAACAGTTTCTGGAAATTTATGAAGAACTCTAAGATTCCAAGTAATACAGCTAAACAACCCACTGTTCTAGAGGACTTGGTATTTACTGAGTACCTCAGCCATATTTTATCTCACTTTCGTTCTTAAAAGAAACAAACAACTAACTTGTGAAATAAGTAGTAGTAGTTCCATTTTAAAGAAATAGAGATTGAATTTCCTTCTTATAGTCACATGGTTTCTGTTTGAGGAAGGATTAAAATCCTGTCTGACTCCGAAGTCCATGCTCTTTCCTCTTGCCTCAAACGGGCTCTCCCAGGCTGGCCTAGATCACTGAAGCAAGGAAGCCTCATGTTCGCTTCCAGCTGCCTGGCTGCCGGCCGCCATCTTGGTTGACAGTTAATTTGCATAAGGATATGCTGATTAGCCAATGGGAAGGGTAGCGGTCGTACGCTAATTACCATGTTTCTCTTTTATTAGTGTAGATGGTTTCTGTTTGAGGAAGGATTAAAATCCTGTCTGACTCCGAAGTCCATGCTCTTTCCTCTTGCCTCAAACGGGCTCTCCCAGGCTGGCCTAGATAGACAGCTGGATTTCAAGATGGATGTCTGATGGGGGCCAAGTCTTTCCTGGCTGATCTTGCATTCAGTCAGCCCACAGAGATCAGAGGCCCTGTTTGGGCTCTGGTATGCCACCCCTGTGGCACCTTCCACCAGGATGTTTTCCCAGCTTCCTGTCCCACTCATACTGCTTTTTGAGGGTACCAGTGACTTTTCTCTCACTCATCTGCTTACAAGTCTAAGCATTTTTTTACTTCTCTGCTGCCTTAGCAGAGACTATCTTCTTGGAACTGTATGACCCACTTTGCTTCTGGTTCTCTTCTAAAGTCTCTGGTCTCTCCCCCCTCCCCCCCTTTTTTTTTAATCCTCACCCAAGGATATTTTTCCATAGATTTTTAGAGTGGAAGGGAGAGGGAGAGACAGAGACAAACACCAATGTTAGAGAGACATCAATTGGTTGCTGTCCTCATGCCCCCGACCAGGGCTGGGAGCCTGCGACTGAGGTATGTGCCCTGACCGGAATTGAACCCAGGACCCTTCATTCCGCAGGCTGACGCTCTATCCACTGAGCAAAACCGGAGCAAAACCGGCTTGGGCTCTGGTCCCCTTTTATCTGTCTTCTGTCCTGATTCCTACCTCTTCTCAGGATCACCCCCTCTGCTGAATTCTTCTGTTTTGTCCCTCTCCACACTCATTCTTAGAGCTACTCAAACACTTGTAAGAGCAAGACCCCTCTCATCAGGGCTGCCAGTTGCCTAAAGGTATGGTCCCCAGGCTTTTTGAGTTTTTCAGGATAGCCCTCCTGTCCCCATAAAACAGCTTGGAAATTCTAATAGTTTAGCAACTAAATGATATTTTTCAGACCCCTCCCCCACCTTCCTTGACTCTCAGAAGAGCACAAATCTTTTCTTAAACCCAATATGTCTTGATTTGTACTTTGAGGGACATAGTTAACATTTCTAAGGAATGTCCCCACTTATGATGGGCACATTTTCAATCTCTAAACCTTGTTGAAAAGCAATCTCACCATCATTCTACCTAAAGTGAGAGCGAATTCCTAAGTTCTCTTACTTCTAGAGATGCCACCATTGTATTTTTCTTTCCTCCTTCCCTTCTGCCATCTAATCACCAAGCCTAGCCTCAGACCATTGTTGGCTCTATGCTTGTCTTGGGTTGGGCTCTATCTTCTACAGCTATTGTCCAGGCCAGGGCCAAAAATATTTTATAAACCAAGTTTATTATTCATATTTTCCTCAATATGGAACTTTTATAGGCAGAGAAGAACCAAGGTTTGCTGGCCCTTTTATGTGAATCATTTTCTCCTTTATGTTTCCCCCCATTTTATTATACATCATGAATACCAACTTTCTGTCAATCTTCAATTACCCCCCTCATTGTAAACCCTGGCCCTATACTTCCCATCTTAGGATTTTTCTCTAATCCTTTCCAACACTCAAGATATGTGTTCTGCAGTAAATCTTTTAGGATTTACTTTATAAATAACTGATTTGCTATTAAACGAGCTCTGAGGGGCAGAAGTTCCCACAATGAGTGGAAATGAACATCATTAGGCTTTAAGCTTCTTCAAGACAAACACCATGTCTTATTTAACTTTGTATTCCCAGCATCTAGTCCAGTGCCAGGCATATCATTTAAGTACAGTAAAATACATTGAATAAGCAAACACTACTTTATGGTGTTGCCCTCTTTGGTATGTTCCTTAAATGCAGAAGGGTTTCAGCTTCCTCACCAGGAAAATCGTGCTTAGAATACTGACATCATAGTTTAAATAAGTAAACCGATGTAAAGGTCCTACCACAGAACTTGGCACAGAGAGCGCAAACCATGTGAGTTCACACTTTCCCATTAAGTTTTTAGAATTGTCCTCAGAATTGTACAGTTCCCAATAATTGCTCCCATATATCAGGATCTTTTTGCTAGGGCTGCTCCTGAGGTAGTACCACATCCAAGTGTGGGAACTGTAATAATCATAAGAAAATAAATCTTGGTCCAGCAGAAGGAAAACCCACAAGGATTGCTGCTTAGAGTACCCTTTGTTATCAATTTTTGGTGGGCTTGGCTGTGTCTGTTCTGACATGCAGATATACACTGGCTTAGCTTTTTAAGAGATTCCATAAATGCATAATCTATTTGAACACTAAGCTTTATAACAGTAGGGACCATTTTCCCCTCCCTTTCCTTACTTCCATTCAGGGGAAAAATAATATGACCTGCAAGTTGAAGAGCCTTTGGACATTCTAGTATGTTCACTGTTAATACTGAACCCTGCACATTTGTACCCAGCAGGGAAAATGAAAATGGTTAATCCCAAGGACCTGTTAAATTACTTTTATAGATTAAATAATTTCATAATTTTTGGAGTGGCAGTTGTCCCTAAATTTTTTCTATGCCCTCATTTTTTTCTATCTGTAAAATAGGGGTAATAGTTTGTACTCTCATCCTCTTCTTGGGATTAACAATTATTATGATATAGAGGAAAGAGCACTGGACTTGGAGTCAAGAGAACTGAGCTCCATTCCTCGTTAGGACTAGTTACATAGACCTTGGACAGATCACTCCAACTCAGTTCCTTCGCCTCCAAAATGAGAACTCTAAGCAATCTCTAAGCTAGCTTCCAAATTAAGGATGATATTCTTTAAAAGAAGTGAAATGAGTTAAGTGGCTGTCTTCTTCTACCCAGGGATGCCAGATGAGAGACTTTCTGTGCACTGTATAGAGGGGGATTTGGCCTGTGTTGCCCATGATAAGCATGTGACATCTATACTCCAACCATGTATGTCCTAACACTACATGCCAGACAGTAACCCACCTACATGAATTACCTTGCTTTGGGCAAGACACTTCAGGTCTCTCAGCTGATTGACATAAATAAGGATCCAAAGTAATGGGGATGTATAGAGTGCTTTGTCCCAGGGCTCGTCACAGCTGCCCTGGGCCTCATTTTTCTACAAATCTTCTACCCAAATACTGTTTTAGGGAAGTTTTAAAAATTAACTCTTTAAGACTGATCTGTCAGGAATATTGGAAGAGGGGCAAAACATAAGCCAGAAAGGCTTTAGAACCAGAGGGGACAGGCCACTGCAGTCCTGCAACCATGAAGGGATGTCCTTGCTGGATAGTTCTGCTTTCTGTAGCATTTCACCCTGCCCCCACCCCAGCTACACCTGGACTCCCTTCCCAGCCACGCTAATATGGTGGCACTCCACTTGAACCATTCTGGGTCTTGGTCTTTCTTCCTCTCTACCAGTATAGCCCCCTAACTGTTGTGGTCTGGGGATGCCTCTGGAGAGTCTTATCTCAGGCTCTTTTCTTACAGAAAGGGTACATCAAAGAGTCCTACCCCACTGCATTTGGGATGTGCATCATGGCAAGGAATGGCGACAGGCCCTGTGGCCTCTGCTGCCTAGCCGGGTGCCCGCCTCCAGTTCATATCCTGTGGTAGTCATTGAAATGTGGGATCTGAGTACCTCCAGCCGTCAGAACCAGGAGTAAGGAGACTTCTGTGAGAAGATGCCTGGATCAGAGCTTTGACTTTACTAAGACCAGAGGGACTATTTGAATGTCAATTTAAAATAGTTGCTTGTGCGTTGTGGCCTGAGGAGAGCACATTGGTGGAGAGTAAGACTGGCCAGCTTTGCCATTCTCTGTGTAGATAATATCTTGGCAAACTGCTGAACCTGGTTTACACGTGTGTCAAACAGAGATGCTGATGCCTTTGTGCAGCTGTTGTGAGGATTAAAGAGAACTGCACATTGTCAAGTGCTGAGTCCACCGTAGGTTTTTCCAACTTCCCTCTCACCAGAGAAAGACCAAATTATCCAAAGTATGATTCATTTAGAAGGGTTAATTTTTTTTTTCTGTTAAAAGTAGTAATCATGTTCTACCTGATCATTTCAATTCAGGTATTAAGCTGTCCAAAGTAAATAGATCCATTTGCAGCACAGATCTCCCACACAGCAGAACTGTTAGGAAGTGGGTCTGCCAGCTGTTACATGCCCCCTGTGTACTCTTGCCCACACCAGTCCAACCCCTGCCTAAGGTTTGAAGGAAAAAAACAAGTTTGTTTAGCATTTTTAGACACCAAATAAGGACTATGATTGGAAACTTTCATGAAATTAAAGCTATCTTTTTTCTGTGTATCCCTCACTAATGGAGAGGCTCCTTTTGATTTCCTGGTTTATGATTTATATTGAGACCATTTGTGGATATATGTATGTGTCTCAGAAGCAACTAATTCCAACACAGAAGAATGAGTCAGCTTAGTATATAGTGGCCAGTCTATTTGGAGTATTTTCATTGTGTGCATCAAATCTTGCAATTGTTCTCCAACTTGGTCAGATGGCTCATTAAGACAGCCAAAATGACAAGTTCTACAGTGCCATTGGCCCCCTTTGTCTCCTTGTGCATAGACAAAGCTTACAAGACATAAATCTCAAAGGACATAGTGACTGGATTTGAAAAATCTTAAAGAACCACTGCAGAAACTTAGCTGCCACTTGGGATATAAATGCTACCGTATCTTTGCTTATTTTTATTCCCCTTCATATTTAGGAGTGGTACACTTAAAACTGGAAACACATCCAGACACAGGCAGCACAAGTTATAGCTTATTTATCCAGTTCCTTAAAGCCACAAGCATGTCTCTATAGCAATGACCACACTGCAATATAAGCACACCAAATCTAATTTTAAATGGCAGAGCTGTATGTTTTTCTGTGCTTTCATGGTAAATGACTTTAAAAAACTTTCTGACATTCAACATATTTGCTAATTTCTTTGCAAATTTCTGAGCAAAGCAATCACGAAGGAATTCTTTGTGCTTGAAGTTGTAGCAGTAACAGAAATACAACTCATAAGCAGCTTCTGAAATCAAGTTGTAATCATATTGTGCTGATAGTCTTTTCTTAGAACAACTGTAAGTCACAAATTTTCTGGGATTGTCCTGATTTTGAATGCCCTGACCCATTGCCAAGCTCCGTATTTAGATAAAGTATCCCATTTTCTGGTTCTGAGAAGATGTCAGCATACAGCTCAATTTAAAGATAAGTGGCTCATACAATTCTTACTAAAAAAACAACAACAACACAACGCACGAAAGTATCATCATCCCAACTTGTCTTTATTGAAACTGTGATTTTTGTAGTCTGTTTGCTTAGATCTGTAATATCTCTATGTAATATTTCTAAGCTCAATTAGAGACATTTTTATTTCTCTCACAAAACATCTCCTTTTTATAAATGCACTTTGAATACCCCAAGTGGATTTTTAATCACAGTCTTAATTGAAGGGGTATAGATAACAAACAATTTTTCCTCATCTCCAACTCCAATTTTCTAGAAAGACATTTAAGTCTTCAACTCCTGGCTACCTGAAACAGAGTACAGATGGCTGGGATTTCTCCTATTTTTAGTTTTGTTAATGAATCTTTTTTTTACGGCAATGACGATGAATAGAAAAATGCTTGTTTTTGTGCTATGAAAGAGAAGAGAAAAACCAGTCCTTGAATAATTGCAAGAAAAGACCACCACTTGCTACTAAAACTGATCCTGGATTTAAAAGCTAAAGTTTGGAAGTAAAATAATTTTGCCACTAAATATTTTAGCAATTTAAAAATACACTGAAAAAACCCACACTTACTCCCCTAGCACTGCACACCAATCGGGTGATATTCTGCATGCTCATCGATTTAGCCACAGTGTGGAATTTTTCCCTTCAAATGAAAACCTACAGAAATAAACTGAAAAGGATAGATTGTTTCCCCCTCTATCCTCTCATGTCAATGAAATATTTTGAATGAACTGTTTTCTGATCACAAAATCCATGTCCAAGTTGTTTTTAAAAAATCAAGAAGCAGTTATTTAATAGAATACATTCTATTAAAAGTTAGCCAAGACTAACTAATAAGACCTCAAACAACAAATTTCAAAAATTTTTCTTCTCTTCAATAGTTTTGCATGAGTTTGGTTTTTTTTTTTTTTCAGGAAAATGTGCAAATATCAATGTTACCTGGGTCTGCTGGTCACTTCTAGTTTTTGGACTCTTGAAGATGGAGAGTTTTGCTAATGATGCGCGGCTGTTTAAGAACCGGGTGGCTTTTCTGGCAATCACTCTTTGTGTGTGCCATCTTTTATAAAGGTGCTTCTTGTTGCTAAGAGATCAGTTGCTTAGAGACCAAATCATTAAAAAAAATATATATGTCAGGGGCCAACATAAATTATGACCAAATTTTGTCATTTCAGCTCGCCCTCTAAATGTTTGGCTTTTGTAATAGATCATAACGTACCGAGAGAAGCCAATTACTAATCACAAATAGAAAACTGACCATGAGGGGGAGAAAAGATCTGCATGTACGCTCCCATGGACAGAGAGTAATGCCTCGGATTTCCTGTGAAGGAGCTACATCATCGTGAGGCTCGCTGAAACTTGCTCCCTGAAACTTTGACTCCTGTGGGGGTCCCAGACATATGCTGGGAATATGCATGTATGTACGCACATATGCCTGCCCCAGGCAAACTTGAGTGCAGTTTGGAGTGTGAAGACGTGGAAATTGTGGAGCTACTTTAGTCTTTTCCAAAAGAAAATTAGGAGAAAAATGTTACACTTAGGAAAATGTTAGGTTGGAAATCTGAAGTGATCTTAGCCTTCAGCCAGATGTTTTCATGTGAGAACAACTGTTGTCACTACTTTAGGTCCAGGTGTGTATGTGCTGGAGGGAGGGGATGTGCACTCAAATCTGCCTTCTCTCGTGCCCCCCCCCCTTCCCCGTACTCAGATATAGCATTGACTAGGAGCAGGAGTAAATGCAGTTGGTTAAATAGGTAACTTTGGAGTTCTCTCCCCCACTGAGACTTTCTCCCCTCTAATTAACTGTCACCTAAGTATTTCCTCTCCCAGGGACATTTGCATTTAGGAATATATTTTTAAATGAAAGACTCTTAAATTTTTTTAAGATTCAGAGGAATAGTGGCATTCCAAACTCCTTAACAGGTAGGATGGGAGATGTTTGGGAGCTAAATAAAGCTAGACACAGCTCTTCACTGTGTAATGCGATGAACACAACTTCCCCCTCCATCTCTTCTTGAGCCCATCTTAGAAGAGAAGAAGCAAATAAGGGAATTAAATAAGCAAAGACTTGAAGTTAAAAATCAAGATAAGAGGGCAGAAGTGGAAGTGCAGCTACCCTAAGGCATCATGTGTTGCCTCCAGACTCCCCAGTCTGGCCACACTCCTGGGCCCATGGCTGCCCACCCTTATGGACAGGGCGGGGACAGCCAGCCCAGCTGTGGACATGGTGCTGCCAGACCAGAGCTTCCTGTGGCATCTTTCATAGGCTTGATGAAGACAGGACTGGGTCATCTGTCAGTGAAGTTCAACAAGCACTATGTATGGCACATGGACTCCATTTAATCTCATGATTAATCATATCAATGTTTTGACTGCAAGAAGGCTGGCATGAACTTCAGCGAGTTCACAGGCATTGGCAAGTACATCATGGACTGGCAGAATGTCTTTCACACCTATGACAGGGACAACTCAGGGATGATAGACAAGAATGAACTCAAGCAAGCACTCTCAGGTTTTGGCTACTGGCTCTCTGACTAGTTTCACAACATTCGAAAGTTTGACAGACAAGGATGGGGACAGATCGCCTTTGATGACTTTCTCCAGTCATCCAGGGCTTCATTGTCTTGCACTGACTGACAGGTATGTTGGATTCACGTGTCATATGAACAATATCTCTCCATGGTCTTCAGCATTATATAACACTGGCCTTTTACAAATAGCAACATGACTGACAGAAAAAGGACTGAAAATGCCAAATCTCTTACCATTAATGAAACAAAGCACAGATGCAGTAGATGCTGTTCTTCCTTTAGATTTTGTACAATTAATATTTGTACATATGTGGATAAGCTGATTAACATTTTTGCAGTTGTAACCACAGTCATATTGTTTATTCAGATACAAACATTTGAATTTGGGACTGTTTGTGCCAGGAGGTAAGATACAATAATGTTTCAGGTATTCTGCATGTAAAACATCCAGCGTGTGTTTTTCTAAATAGCTTCAGTTCTGTAGTGGAAATACTTTTATTAGCCAATAGGAATTTTTAAGTAATACAGAACTTTCACAGAAGGCTTTTCATGTGCCTTACTTTAAAAAGGGGGGGGGGGCCTCCGTCCTCGCAGGGCCAGCGAGCGTTTTACCCTCCTGCCTCGCGCAGAGTGTGCGGCGGTTGCTGGGTGCCAGGGTGGCTCCCGGCGGCGGGGATGCTAAAGGAGTTGTAGCATGGACACTACAGAACTAGAAAATGAATATTGGGAGGATAATTACATCAAGTCATCTATAACTCTTCAAATCCTCAAAGATGGAGAAGATGAAGCAACTAAGGAACTCATCTTCTCAAAAACAGAGGAAGTAAAACCACAGATTACAAAAAGTATTTGTCCTCCACAAGGAAGATTGAATAACTATTACATGGAATATTTTTCAACCCCTTCTTTTTGGTTTGGTTGGATTGGAAGTATCTATTGCAGCTCTTAAATCAGATGCTATTGGTATTTCTATTGCTAGTATGAGTTTGGCATTACTGGTTCGAATTTTACATTTTTCTTGATGTATTTTGCTGGTTTTAATTTTAAGGAGAAAATATTTATTGCTCTCTCATGGATACCTAAAGCTACAGTCCTGGCTGTGTTAGGTCCTCTAGCTCTAGAAACTGCAAGAATCAGCTCACTCCACTTGGAACCATATTTGAAGGCTGTACTGACAATAGCATTTTTAGCCATTTTGGTCACAGCTCTGCTTATTAACATACTGGGGCCCAGATTACTTGCACACCATGATCCCAACAAAATAAAACTGGAATCGTCAAATTAGCACTTCATTAAAAGTTCATTTGTCATCACCTGCCTGCTTCTTCTAATGAATTATCTTACATGAAACAAAAAAGATACAAATAGCCCTAACCGGTTTGGCTCAGTGGATAGAGCATCGGCCTGTGGACTCAAGGGTCCCAGGTTCGATTCCAGTCAAGGGCATGTACCTTGGTTGCGGGCACATACCCACTAGGGAGTGTGCAGGAGGCAGCTGATTGATGTTTCTCTCTCATCGATGTTTCTAACTCTCTATCCTCCCTTCCTCTCTGTAAAAAATCAATAAAATATATATATTTTTAAAAAGATACAAATATGTGAAGACTACATCAAAGCAAGGACTGAATAAATATGTGATTTATCACAGAGCTTTTCTATGATTTTTATAACAAAGTTAATTTAACATTAAAAAAAAGAAAAAAGGGGGAGGGGTTTATTGTATCATTTAAATATGCAACATAATCAATAAAGCAAGGTACCCTTTGGGGGGTGGAAATCAAGATAAGAGTAGCTAGGATCTTAAGAGATTTTATTTCTTTTAGTAGTCTTCAAAGTGCTGGCCATTATAGAAGACTCCATGTGTTTGTCTTGATAGTCTTGTGATGAACACACTGTAGGGAGGGAAAAGTTGGAGTGAGGGCTGAAGGCTTGGGTGGAAGTGTCAGGTGGGAGGATTAAGAGGTCAGGTTTTCACTCCTTAGCTCTGGTTACTGTCAGACTAGCATCATCCCACCACTCATTTACAAAGTAGATAAAAGACCCCAAACCTATTTGAGTTTATTTAGAGACACATAGCAGTAAAACATATATATTGCCTATGCAAAATGGGATGGGGCTAATGCTCAGCAAAAATTCATCATACGAGAAAATGAAACAGCTTTCCTTAACTCAAGCTTATCTATTACACAAGTAAAATGGATGCATAGCATTTGAGTGTCACAGAGTCAACACAGGTATGCGAACTAAGCATGCATTTCCCCTTAACATCTCTTTCTTCCTTCTAACCCCCCAAATTTATCTGTTGTCTACTTTGTTGGGAGATAAATGGAAGGGATCGGAGAGGAATAAGGGATAGAAAAAGGCAAGAGAAATAAAAATTTTGAAGAACTTACTGAATACATAGTGAATACCAAGGCAAAAACTTTGTAGTGCATAGAAGAAATGCTTGTTGAAGGAATGAGAGAGAGGGGAGGAAGCTAATGGGGAAAGAGGCCATGAACTGACTGCATGTCCTTTGAGGCAGAAACCACCTTATACTTATCTTTCCCAATGTCAATCCTTCCTATAGGGCTTTTGCACTTAAAACACAACCAAATGTGTTTGTTTAATTCTAAGTCAAAGGAGAAAAAGAGCAGAAGGGATGGGCCTGAGGGGATTGAACTATTACTTGGCCTTAGTTCCCTCCAGGGGAAACAGGACCCCATGTGCTTGGTTACCTCCAAAGGAGGTGTTCTGCTTACATTTGTATTTTGGACCTCAATCTAAAAAGCCTGCCCCTTCTTTTTCCTCCCTCCCCCCATTCGATCTCTCTATTCGTTTGCCTCTGCTTTGGCTCTCTCTCCTCTGTGTTGTGACCATTTGCTTTGGATTCTTAGCTTCTACCTCTGGGACATAAGGCCCCACACCTGCCATTTGGCCGCATCCTACCTACCAGGAGGTGACCCAGGCACCTTTCTGGATACCAGTTCTTGCCAGGCTCCAAGCTTTCACCTGCCTGGGTGGAGGTAGGGAGATGCAATTGTTCATGAAGGACCCATTCAGATGTCAACACGATATGATTAAAGGAAATAGGCTTGGATCCATGAAGGCTCTGCCAACTTGAAGCTTTGAAAGGAAATTTTTTGCATTGATGCAACTGTTTGTACCAAGGAGTGCAGTCCAATGTTATTTGGGGTCGTGCAGAGTGACGGACTACTTGTTCACAGGTAGTTGAACCACAGAGTCCTGACACCCTGACCCCTGGGAGGCTGTCAGGCTATTCACGCTCCATCTCCCAATCTCAGGAATGGGGGCACAGCTGGGATCCTAGAACTGTGGGCACTCGCGTCCCAATCAGGAGATGGTGCATTGAGAGGCATCAAGCCCCTGAGCATCCTCTGCAAACGAGGCTGCCACTGCAAGTGCCTTTTATGTTGGGGAAAACGAGTATCCCCTGAGACCACTCCCAACTGAGTATCCAAAGATCCTGATGCTAATCTATTGCTTACTGCCCAACTGCCAGTAATTATCCCAGGACTTGCCTCTGCTGTCTGAAAACCCAAGACACAGTTTCTAGAAAGGCTCACACAGCCCCCTTTTAAGCTAGGGGGTAGGAAGAATCTACTTCTATCCTGGGAGGTTCCAGGAGAGTGTCCTGCAACTCCATTCCTATTTCTCCAGGACGCTGCTCCAAAAAGAGGCTAAGTAGCCTATAGAAAAGCATGACCTGCTAAGTAAAAATGGCAGCTACTTCAAGAAAGACCTCTGTATGCAGCCTAGAGCAGCTAGTAGAAGCTGACCAGTACCAAGCAAGGTTACTTTTCCCAAGCAATTTTACCTTGCTAGATGCATATGCTGGGTAAGCTTCTCTTATAAGCCAGAGGCACAAGGGGGAAGCAGAGGAGGACCTGCTGTCACCTCCAGCCATCCAGTCCAGAGGCTACTATTAAAGCGTAGGGTTTGAGCAGCAGAGGGCAGCAAAGCACCACTGTGTCAAGTTGAAGGCTAAGGCAACTTTGGGAGGCATGAAGTGAAAGGGCAGAGGGTCTGCTCTCCCAAGGGACAGTGGCTCATCCTGGCCAGAGGTACTGCAACCACGCTTGCCCTCCTGATTGCATCTTGGGACTCAAAATTTTTGTTGAAGTCCTCAGGGACTTGTGGCATGCTAAGGCCCGAGACAAGGAGGCCTGGCTCAAGGGTGAACAAACCTCATGGTTATAGTTGGCTTCACTGATTGTACACCCTACTCCTGGTCTTACCTCCTCCTTGTAGTGATGGAGGCCTTAAGACACCATATTTCCTCCTCACCTTTTGGCACCTACTCAGCAACAATTTTTCTAAATACTTTGCTCCCCTATCTGGATTGTATCCCAACCTTGTGGGGTACATATCTGTCCACATGCACAGCTACTAGTTCTCCAATAATTACCTAGAGAAAGAACTAAGCCAAAAACAGTATCCCTTGGGTGCTCAGAGAAGACTTGCCCTTGCACCCATCACCAACAATGAGCCTGACCCAACTATCCAGGAACATTTACCTGTAACAAATCTGCCCCTTCTCTCTCTGCCCCTTTTCTCTCTATCCCTGCCCCAGAAACTATGGTTCCACCCACACCAAATTTCCCAATGCTTTGGTCATACCAACACTAGCAGCCAGCCTACCATTGGGGGAGCTACAGCAGTCTTCTTCCAGGGAGGCCTTGGCGAGCCTTGCTCTGACATGTTGAAGACTACAACAAAGAGTCCACCAACCACCCCTGGGCTCCAGAGCAAACACACGTCCAACTCATCAGTTAACAGACTTTTAAGGCGGAGAGCTCTTAGACAGCAATTTGCATGATAATTAACATAACAAAAGAGCACAGCCCAGTAAGCACCACCACAGTCCAATTTCATTGCTTTTCTTGGAGAAGGAACCATGATGATCTTCTCATTGTCTAGCTCTGGTTGTGGTAATTTACCTCTAGTCATTGCCTTTGACAACTTTCAGTTATTAATTATACCCATCTGTTAAGCAGTTTTACTGAGTGAGGAAAGACTAGAGAGAGGGATGGGAAACAAGAATATGATGTGGTGGAGGAAGATGGAAGCAGACAGAAGCCAAAGGTCTCGAACTGAGAAAGTAATGTGGCCCCACAAGGTGCATACTTTACTATCCACATAGTAACCTATTGACTAGAATCTAAGCCTTAAGAGAAAAAAATTAGGGATAATTACTAATTGCAGCACAATTACAAGCTGACAATGTTGTTTTTTTTTTTTAGCGAAGTACAACTGAGCAAAATTCTCATAAACTAGTCTCCATTCTCCTCTCTCTCTCTCGTTGCTGATCCATCTCTGAATCCATCTCTCCCTCCTCTCTCTACTGGTATGTCCCACCCAGCCACTCTCATTGCAGGTAAGTACCTTCCCTCCCACCCCATCGGTACATCACCATGCAGGCCTGGGACAGACACACATCTTCAAATGAGGTAGGCCAAGGTAAAGACCAAGAGGCACTAACTAAATTGTTCCATCTTCTGGTACTTGTTTTGTTGAGATTTCTCGTCCCTGGGACCCCACCCCTCTTTGACAGTTGATTCTTGTCTGAACCACAGTCTTCAACCAGCAGGGTATAAAGTGCTTCTTATTTCACTCAGCACATTGTATTTAAAAGCCAAGTGTGCCCTGACCACCAGGTACATCCAAAGCTCACTGTCAGGCCACCAGGTCTTCAATAGCTTAAAGGGAATTCTCCTCCGAAGAGCAGTGTAGCCTTGCCATTTAGGCTCCTCAGGCCTTCTTTTTCTGTGTTTGTTTTGTGTGGGGTTTTTTTTTAACAGCTTTTATTGAGATATTGTTCATACACCACACATTTCACCCATTTAACGTGTACAGTTCAAATAAAAATATGTTTAAAATTAAGAAGTATACAATTCAGTGGTTTTTAGTGTATTTACAGAGTTAGGCAACAATCACCATAATCAATATTACAGCATTTTCATCCCCCTCCATCCTTTCTTTCCCCATTTGTTACTACTTTCTGTTTCTATAGTTTCGCCTGTCTGGACATTTCATATAAATGGAAATCATATAATATGTGATCTTTTATGACCGGCTTCTTTCACTTAGCATAATGTTTCAAGGTTTACCCATAAAGCCTGTATCATTACTTTGTTCCTTTTGTGACCGGATAATACTCCGTTGATGGATACACCCCATTTTGTTTATCCATTCATGACTTAAGGACATTTGAGTTGTTTCCACTTTTTGGCTCTTGTGAAGAATGCTACCATGAACATTCACCTACAAGCTTTGTATGGACACACGTTTTCAGTTCTCCTGGGTATCTATCTACTGAGGAGTGGAATTACTAAGTCATGTGGTAACTCTAGGTTGAACCTTTCTAGGAGTGATACTGTTTTCCAAAGTGGCTGCACCACTTTGCATGGCATCTCATATGTTGTGTCTTATGTTAGTTTGGAGCTTTTGGTTGCAAGATATGAAGACTCACTCCATCTACTTTAGGAAAGGGAATCTACCTGTGGCGTAATCCCTACTCCTCAGGCCTTCTTTAGCTTAAAGGGAATCCTCCTCAAGAAGAGCAGTGCTTACTTGCTATATACATCCTCCTCACACTATCCCCTCCCCCCATTCAGGGTTTCCCAACTCTTTTTATTCTGCAGATTTGTTGATTTGTAAGCGGGGAGCAGGCAACCAGAGGAAGGTTGATGAAAATCACCCAGAAGGAAATAAGGAGCAGGATCTGTGCACTGAAGATATACTGGATTATGTACAAGCAGAGTTGACACCTCAAGCCTGTGACATCTTGAAAGGGGTAAGCTCTGACCCCAGAATGCACCTCTAGGCCTCTAGAGGGGGCAGGAAGTGCTGCTCTAGTCTTGCTGAGGATGATTCCAGCAGAAACAGCTCGTTTTATCCTACCCAACATTTCCATCCATAGGGTGACAGCAATATATGGCAGGATTGACAAGAGCGGGGCTTGCCCCTGCATGTCCCTCTCACATATAATCCATTCAAATGACATCCACTCCAAAGAAAACATTGACCTTTGAATGAGCTAGGAAATTTATCGCTTTCCTTCTTTGCCTGTCCTGTCCTTCCCCATCCCTTAAATCAACCCCAATCAAAATAATGGGAAATATATCCTTTAAGCAAAGAAAAAAGAGACAAGGAGGCTAACAACTGCCACGGTGTTAGCGTGATAGCTTCCGAGAGCACTGCTAAAACTGTGAGACAATGTGGCATGTTCTCTGGCAAATCAGGGGAGGTCTGTTTGAAGTGACTAGGAAACCAAGTCCACTTGAACTTGGGGCTTCTTTCACTGCCACTTCCTTGAGGATGTTGTAAGCCTCCTCAGGTTCTCGGGCAGCTGCAGCTCAAACATTGGTCCCAGGGCTCTGTAGAAGGAGCCTGTTCCCACGCAGGCTCCCCACAGGCCCCTCCTCCTCTCTTGGGCAGAACTCCACTCCGGCCAGGTCTCCACCCTACTCTCAAATGGACACTCCTCCAGTCCTTCAGTTAAAACCCTCAAAGTTATTGTTAAACTGACTCCTGATTCTCTTCAATGATTCAGGGCTAAAACTATTTAAAGAAAGAAACAGAATCGCCACCTTCTTGATTCTAACCCAAATCAGGTCCAAGTCACCAGCCGATTTTATTGGCAGCTAGTAGGCAAGCCTGTGTGCATCTTGGAGGTGGGGCATGAATGTTAAAAAGTTCAATTCCTCAGCAAAATAACCCATGGTTGACTAGGTTTGATGCACAGAAGCTAAAGAGTATTATTGGAGTAAAATGTAAGTAATAGATAGCTGCTTTTGTATAACAATCCAAAGCACCGTGAATATGCCCCCTGAAGTCTCACTTTCCCCCCAGCCTCTTTCCTCTTAAATTCAGAAACCTCTCAAGAGTAAAGGCCATGTCTTACACATCTTCCTATCCCTGGGATGCTGATGCCTATAGCATTTTGTGGTGGTACAGTGCTTTTTGAATGAATGAACTCTTTATCCTTTGCCTCATCCCCAGCCCCACTTTCCCTGGCACTCCTCAAGTTTTGACAGCTGTTACCTGAGCTCCCGGTCCTGCTACATTCCCAGACCAATCATTTATTGAGGCAGGAATTCTTATTCAAACAGCCATAGTTCTGCCCACTATCCAAAGTGTGCTACCAATTCCCTGCTCACCCCCAGTGATCTAATTTGGGCTTTGGTGCCCTTGAGCTGACCTCTAGTGATGCACATTTGCTCCACAGGGCACATAGTCTCTATCATCCCACATCCCTTGAGAATCCCCTGCTAAAACCTGGACCCTCCCATCTAAAGCTTCACCACTCAGTACCCAGGCTCATCTGATTTGGGTTCCTTGTTCTAGGTAATCTGTCTAGTAAGCACTTCAGCCCCACCCTCCTCAATCTTTGGCACACTCCTGGGCCCACTGCAGAGACAGATGCACTACCCCTTATTCCACTCCCTGTCTTCATCCCCACCTCTTTCCTGGAAACAGAAGTCCTGCTCTGAACTCCTGGCCAACAGCTCACTCCCTGTTAAACTCTGACTGTTCTCAGTGGTGGCAGCCATCTCTCGTTCTGGGTCTAGTCTCTGCTTTGCCCCTCTCATGGAACACCCCCACCTCCATTTCCTGAAGCCCTGGTTCTGACCATTTGTTTAAATCAAGACAGGATTGCTGTGCCCTTTGCCTTCCCAGCTGGCCCTCTGCTTAGCATCTGGTTCACTGTTGATGAGAGGGTCCTGCCATCTCCCAGCCTTTCTTGCAAACCTTCAACATGACAAAGGGATCAGTAACACAGTGGTGACACCCTCCGCCCGCCCCCATACACACACTTGTATTCTAGATTCATCCTTGCACTGTCAAAAGAAATGAAAGGTGAACTAAGCAGGAGGGGTTGTTCTGAAATAGGTTTATTGTTATAGAACTAGGGGTTTGGGTTACATTCTTCATGAAGGGAGGGGGCTGAGGGTGCAGTTCTCTGAATCAGACATGTGCAATAGTCTGGAACAGTCCCACTTTCCATCCTCTTATTCTTTTCAGTGAAGGCAATTTATTTTGTGCTTACTAAACACACAAATCTTTGCATTTCAAATGCTTTGTTAGATTTTATACACACTTCCAAAAACATTTTAAATGAGTTATTTCTCAAGTCATGAGTTTGGGAAAAGGGGGCCTGGCCACTGTTGTGCAGTCTCCGAGACAGCTGCGGGGAAGAGCAGCTCTCCTGGGGACCCTTGCACCTGACTGCCTCAGCTTCATATTGTGTCCCCATTTCATCAACCAGAATGTGAATCGGTCCCTGCTAGTCATCTTTCTTGGCTCCTTCCTCTTGGTGGCTACAAACCACTATCCTGTCTCTGGTTGGGTGGGTGCTTTGGGACTTTCTGGATAGAAGGTTTGCCTGCAGAGCTCTTAGCTGCCCACAGGACCTGCCCCCGTCTTTCCCCACTCTCCTTCAGACAGACATGCAGGATCCCTGCGTGTCCTCTTCCCAGCCCTTGCCAGAAAACTGGAGTCGTTCCTTGCTTCTTGCTTCTGGTAAATAGGAGGCAACCCCCTGCTGTCACTTCCCCAGAGCTATTTGCATTTTAAGCCTTTTTCCATTGACTCAAGGAATGAAACTTTGCCTCATTGAAGGAATGTTAGCATTGCCTTCAGGTGGCTGGAGGAGCTTGGGGGAAGCTCTCTTCAGTGCCCCTACACAACATGAATGCTACCAGACTCAGTAGAGGCTGACGAAGGTCAAGCGTGAACAGCGAGGCAGCCACCCCATTCCCCACCATACATATGCCCCACCACTGAACGTCAGGCTCACTGCTGAGTGAGCGGAGGGCAGGCAGTAGGTGTGAAACAGGTTGAGCTGCAAAACCATCTTTGGAAGGCCAGCTTCCCTAGCTGGCCCCAGCCTGTGGGAGCCTCCCTTCCCTAACTCCTCAGAGTTTCTATTTACTTGGCATTCCTACCCAGCCTGAATCACCAGAAATGAGGCAGAGTTTTTCTTTGCACAATGCCTGGCACATAGTAAGCACTCAGTAAATGTTAGCTATTAATAATAAAAAGAATACATTTGGAATGGGACCCATGGGATGGATAGAAGCTGCTAGGAGTAGCCGGGCACCAGGACATGAAGGGCAGCGCCACTCCCAGTACAGGGTGACCATTCATTAATGTTTCTGAACTGGAGGGACTTTCAATTCTTTGAAGTGGAAAAAGAAAGGCTTTTGGCCAAATGACAATGATAAGGATCCTTTATTATTCCTAAAACTCCAAAAGAGTTGAAACTGGCTAAGCATCCTGCTCTATACTTAAGATGGAGATTTATGACCAAACACCCCCTTCACCACCACCACCACCACTGAGGAGACAAAGGGAAGCTAGACAGACAGGGACAGGGACCTTGAGGGGCCGAGGGGGAAGAAGTAAAACTGGGACCCCAACTAGGCGGAATTACTAAGACACCCCAATTGGGTGGGGAAGGAGGGCACGTGTGAGAGGCATGAACTTTAAAATGTATGAACATTGCTAAGACAAACAGCGTGCAGATAACCAATCACAAGACAGGCATATAAACCAATCCCAAGGATATTAGTGAGGCAAAATTCTTTGAGAAGGCCAATCAAAAGCTAGCAAGACTGTATCCACCCCCTAAATTAAAAGGCAGAGCTTCCCCTCCACC
>NW_005356751.1:2042564-2047567 GCF_000412655.1 Myotis brandtii | reverse complement strand
TGCCGCGTGGCTTATGGCCATGTGGGACTCTACACATGGACTAAGAGACTTTAATTTGCACAGGTGCTCTCAGTTAACTTTGATTCCACTAGCATTTTTGTTGGCAACTTCATTCTTTGATTTTGTGAGACAATGAACTCGGACTCAACACCCCACATTTTGATTTCACCACCACCACCACGTGTCTTCCATCTTGGCAGAGAGAATTTCCATTGCCCAGGTGATGTAGAGAACTTTTATAGCACCCAGCACCTTCTATGGAAGGAGATGATACTAGTGGGTGTGTTAAACCAATTAAGCAAGCACTATTTGCAAGATTCTCACCCAAAGCCAGGGAATAGGAAGGTAAACAGCTGAGCTTCTGCCTTCAGAGACCAGAAATAACTTGCTGCCTTAAGCCCAGGATCACAGCATTGCTTCTTTCCTTCCTCCTCCCCTGTCACGTGGTTCTGCACTTTGAGGGTGAAAGTTTGCCTCCGTTTCCCAAGACTCTGGATTTCCAATTGATCCTCTAGCACTGCCTTGACTTCTAAAGCTAATTAGCTGGGACACAGGCTTTGATCCTCTGCCTATGACTTGCCATGCCCCTTGCCCTGAAAGAAGCTAGAGCCCAGCATCAAGGTGCAGGTGAAGCCCACACTTTACTTTGAGCATCACCAGGGCCCCAAAGCATTGCTCCCAAGCTCTAGATTGGATGTCGTTGGATATGACACTGACTATCCTTCCCACCCTTCACCCCCAGATTCTTTGTCACTTTGGTCTCAAGCATGCCTTGTGATTGAGCCACCCTAAGTTTGGCAGAAAACTAGGTTTGAAGCGGATTCTAAAAAACCTTGAAAATGGAGGTGTGGGATCAAGGGTGGGAGCACTGAAAGTTTTTAAGCAGGGACTTCATGTGATCAGAGCAGTGCTTCTGGCACTGGTGGTGGGCAGGGTGGAGTGGGTGGAAGAGTCTGATGGCAGACAGAATGGTTGCATGGACCCAGATAACTTCCCCTCAATGCAGCAAGGAGGGACCAATGTCAGAGATGATTCAGAAGAACTGGCATGGATTTGGGAGGTACAGGGAAGGAAACGTACATTCTTACATTAAAACTAGACAAAATCAGTAAATGGTTTGAACATTTTATCTGACTGGTCCCAGCGACTATGAGCCCACAGTCCTCTGCCTTCTTAGACTTTCTATTTCTTAAAGGTTCCTGCTCAGTGTCCCGGAACCACCTGAGAATGAGGCAAGCCCACTTTATTTTATTATTATTATTATTTGTCGGGTCAAAGGTCATACACATGGAAAATGTAGCTATTTCCATCTGAGACGTGTCCTTGTGTTTGGAAAGGTCTCTCACGACTTGTTCACACTCTACTCAGAAAGGGTACGGATACACATAATGGCTTTTTAAAAAAATGTGTCCTCTTATGTTTAAAATGAGGATTTCATTACCAAAAGTGAGGAGAAAGCAACACTACAGCTGCTCTCGCCCCTCTCGCCCTTCGGGTGATAGTTGTGCTTGGGGCTGCGCGCTGGTTCATGGGCCGTCAATGAAGCTGTCTGGGCAGCTCACACGGTTCCGCTGGCTTCCCAGGGGCTGTCACAGCCTTGCAGAGACCATCGCAGCCTCACAGGGGCTGTTTCAGCCTCACTGGGACCGTCTCAGCCTCACAGGGACCGTCTCAGCCTCACTGGGGCCGTCTCAGCCTCATTGGGACCGTTTCAGCCGCACTGGGACCGTCTCAGCCTCACTGGGACCGACTCAGCCTCACAGGGGCCGTTTCAGCCTCACTGGGACCGTTTCAGAGGCAAGCCCACTTTAGAGGGAAAATGTTCTTGCTCATAAAAACAGGCAAGGGAACCGACATTTAACAAGTGCTTATTGAAGAAAGAGCATTGATAGCATTTATGGAAATGAGAAAAAAGGACCTTGCTTCAAACGCTACACAGAAAAGTGCAGAACCAGGATTCTAACCTAGGTGTGTGGCCCCAAAGTCCTTGCCCTTTGCACTGCAGAGTGTTTCTCCAGAAAAACCAGAATGAGGGCCAAAAATAGAGGGAAAAGATGATGGATTTGAACATGTTGAGGGGCAGGCAGGATAGATAGCAGTTAGAAATCTGGGCATGGGGATCTGGAAATAGATCAGAACCAGAAGTTACAAATCTGGGAGTCAACACGTAACTGTTGTATTGCAAACACAGGGATATATCACAGCCTCACAGGGATATATCACAGCCTAACTCCAACACAGAAGATGGAGGTCAGGGAGGAAAGCTCAGGCCTAGCCCTTTGAGATGCCCTCGGCTTAGGAACTAACAGCGAAGAAGCAGAAAAGAAAACACCAGGAGGGTAGAAGGAAAGCCAGGTGAACATCATTTAACTGGAGTCCAAGGAGGGCAGTAAAAACAGGAAAGAGAAACCACCGGCTTAGAACACTACACTGACAAATAGGTTGCGGGGGTGGGGAGGGGCAGCAGCTTCAGCAATCGGACACACTGGCTCTCTCCCCTCAATCCCATTCAGTCAGGCTATTGAGCAGCAAGTGTAGACTCATCCTTCAAGAAACTTGGCAGTAAAAGAAAGAGAACTGGAAGACGTGGGGGAGAGGGGAGGACCTCTTCTTTGGACAGTCTAGTCTCCAGCCATACTACCCTGAACACATCCAAGCTCATGGGCACCAGTCTAACAGCAGAATCACACAGGTTTAATCACTCAACTCGCAATCCCTGCGAGACAGAGATATTTTATCTCTCCCAACCACTTATAGCAGCAGTTTATAACTCCTCCCTTTCAACCCCAACTCCCTGCTGAGGGTAATTTTGCCACCATCACTGACCTATAAGGTAATTTATCTGTAATATGATTCTAGAATCTTGGAGACCATGTCCCCCAGCCCCCCAACTCCATGCAGCAGCAGGAATGGCTCAGACTGGTAAGGGGCCCTGTAGATCCAAAACTCTATAGAAAGCTCTGAGCATTTTTATATGTTGGCAAACCATATCTCACTTACAGATGTCACCCGTTCTTTGGCGTCTGTCCATTTTTCAGCCTTTGAGTTGGGAAGGGGACTGGCTGGGGAGAACAGTGTTCAAAGCTGAGGGGAAAGCCCCCTTCACTTAGGCCACACGTGCAGGGTTCAGGCTGCAGCAAAATTCAGCCCCTGCTTCCTTGTCAAGCTGTGTGTCCATCCAGATGAGGCACCTTCTAAATTGTCCAAAGCAGCGTGCCCTGGGCGGGGGTGGGGGGATGGGGAGGCTGCCTATGCATTTACCTCAGGAGAAGGGCTGGGGTTGTCCCACATGGGTACAGACAACTGTGCAAGAAAAGCCATTGTCTCTGATGGGGTCCTTCGGTGGTGATAGACTTATTAGTCCCTGCCCAGGGTTGAAGGGCAAACCAGGAGGGAACATTTTAAAATAGGGAAAGGGACCCAGACAATCTGTTGAGTTGTGGGAACAAGCCTTAGGGGGTTCAATGCCTGGTGCAAAATAGTGTCAATTTCAGGATTTCTACAAATTAAACATAAAATTAACAAGTCTGAGCTAACCACCTCCTCCTTGAATGAGCCACCTGTGGCCAGACTACAAGGGGTTAAATCATGTGAAAAACCTTATTTCTAAATGGAACTACATTTAGTCAAGAACCACTTGTGTAGGATATGTCTTCAAATCAAATACTGTTGCCTTTTGCCAGAGAAAATGTGCTTTAATTCCTTCATGCCAAAGAATGCCTACTACATTGTGTAATGAAACCAGAATAATTGAGCTACTTGTTCATTACAAAGCTCTCTAGCTGAATTCTCTAAATTCTTCAGCGGCTGAGTGGGCTTGAAGTGAATTAACAGCGTTCTTTAAAAAAAAAATAATTTTGAGGCAGGGCACAATATTTACAATAGAATTTTTTGTGAAACGCTGCTAAATGCTTTTTACTCCAAGAAGGATCAGGCATTATTCTTTGTTGATAATGCCAGGGTGACTCTGAAGGACAAATGAAACGTTAGCCAAAGCGCTACAACAGGCTTTGCTCCGGCCACTTTTCTCTCAGTTCCTGCAGAGGGTCTTTCTTTACACTCCTCCAACCCCGGGCCCAGCTCCCAGAGTTCCTGCTGCATCGCCTTGCCTCCAGGCAACTGAAGCATCAGCTTCCCTCCCAGCGCTAGGGAGACCCGTGAAGTCAGAAACCATGCCGTGTTAATGTCCCAGTCCTCAAAAGCTCACAGCAAAAGCTCACAGCTGAGTGCTTCACACCCAGGAGGCTCTCAGGGCAGCACTGCTGTTGGCTATAGAAAGCTAGCGTCAGGTGAGACTGTGGAATAAAAATGGAAAAACCAAGCCTAACTCAGAAAGACTAATGCTTCCTCCATTCTGCTGGAAAGACCCAGGCAGTCTCAACTTCTTCCCATTTCCCGGGAAGATGAAGCTTCCTCCACATCAGGGTCACCTTGTCAAGTTGTGGCTGCCTTGGGAAGGCTGACTGTACCGCGACTTCAATTACGAAGCTCCTGCAGCAGAGGAGTTTGGGGAGTGGAGGGAGGAGAAAAGAGAGAAGGGACACATGAAATGTGGCCAGACCCACAGAGGCAGGCGGAAGGAAGTTTCAAGGAGCATGGGAGCATTTTAAAGATTATGGACAGGTTGAATTTGAGGACAGACAAGGAAAGATCCCTGGATTTTGGGAAGTGGCTTCTTGGTTTTTTAATTGAGGCTAGAAGCCAGATAGCAGGTGGGCAACAGGGGCTTGGGGCGTGAGGGAGCAGGACAAAGACTGCACATTTTCAGAGCAGCAGGGGCTAAGAGTCATGCGGGCAGGGTCTGGGTCAGCCTGGGGCTGGGGCAGATGCTGGAGCTGGACTTTATTTCAGTAACAACTCTCTGGGCAGAGGTTTGGTAGAAGAGGCCTTGAGAGAAAGAATCCGATGAGCAGAAGAAAAGTATTCTTCCTCTGAAATTGGAGGGAAATAGAAAAGAATGGATGTAGATTTGATATGCTTTTGTGAATATCCTTTCTCCAAGT
>NW_005356751.1:2035134-2042454 GCF_000412655.1 Myotis brandtii | reverse complement strand
TCATGGAAACTTCTTTTAGTGTGAGCTAGTCACTAAAAAGAACAAATGCGCAGCAGTGTGAATCCATTCCCCATCAAATGGCACTGGCACCTCTAAACTGCTCATCCCCAGGGCCAATCCACAGACCTCGGCACAGTCCTAACTCACGTGTGGACAAGGTACTTTTTTCAGAGCTAGATTCAACATAAAGGACTGTCTTTTACACTGAAATTATGTCCTCTGCACATTTTTTTTTTTTTGCCATTAAAATCTTATTTGCTGAACATGAAATAATGATAATAGGTCAAAGTTTGGGCTTTTCAATGTAAAGCAAAAGAAAAAGAAGAAACAGTGCTGCTCCATGTGGATCCCCCTCTGCCACCACTTACTTTTCATACTCCTGTTTGTAAAATAAATTGTTGGGAACCATTGTTCTGAAATTAATATTTATATACCTCTAAAATACAGCTTTAAAAAACTATGTTAAAATAGTTTTGAGCACCCAAGGAAAACCATTTTTTGGTTTGGGCTCCCTGGTTGAATGTACAACCTCATGCTAATGTTATCACCAAGTTGTGAATTACTTCTTGCTGGGCCAATTGGACTCAGCTATTTCCAAAAGGACCAAGTGTCAACTTTTGTACACACCTCCCTCCAGAGACACCAATGACCAGGTTTTGTGGTGGGAATTGAACTCACCCAGGCCTCCATCCTAAAACGTTAAACTTGGAAGGAACTTTTGAATTCATCTTGTCATCTAATCTGGATTGTTCTATTTGAGGCCCTTTCAAAGGAAGCAAATTTGCCTAAAGCCACGCAACCAACTAGCAACAGTGCCAAGACAAGAGGCCCAGTCCCCAAACCCCAGCCAGCCCTCTCCCATCTCTACTGGCTCCTAGCTCAGTATTATGGCAACTCCCTCTTTCCCAACAGGTGAGCCTCAAGCCAAACAGTGGGAGCCTGGGTCCAGCATGCCAGGCCGATCAGGTGGCACACAGAGTAGAGTGCCATTTTCTCCCCTGGATTAATAGCTAGGTCAGTCCCAAGGCCTAGGCTCTCATAGACCACCTCAGCCTCCACAATTTCAAGGCTTTCCTGCAAACACCTCCACAGCCTGCTCCTCTCCTCATCTCCCTATTCAATGGCCAACCCCAGGAGTGGCATCTTATCTCTAATGAACCAGACCTTGTGGGAATCTGTTCTACCAATTGACACAAAAAATCCTCTTAGTAACCCTTGAGGAATTAGAAACGAACATCTCCAGGGCCAGCAGAGACCCAGCAGAGGGACATTGTAGACAGGGCAGTGGGGGGCATTAGAATAGGCAAGGGTTTGTGCCACTCTGAGGGATGAAAGGAACACCCAGGAAAACTTCACAGAGAAGACATTTGAGTTGGGCCTTGAAGAATGAGTTAAAGGCAAAGAAAGGACATCCCAAACAGCTCCCTGTCCCCAGTCACAGAACCCACCTCAGACAGCAAAGCAGGAGCTAGAGAGAAGAATCGCATTGGGAGCCAGGGAGGAACCCCCAGGTGTCATGGGGCTGCTGTTTGGGGCTGGGTAGAAGCCACTGGACTTCCTGACTGGTTTGGATTATGCCCAACTGATAGTATAAGGTTTTATCTGTTCACTGACTATGTATAGTCACTGAGATTTAATGCCCCAATGCCATTTAAGTTATTCTATTTTTGGCTTGTTTATCTTTTTTAGAGTTTGTAGAATAATTTAAAGTTTCATAGAGCCCAAGCCATGAAAAATAAAGTATAAGAAATTAAAAATGGTTATATTGACAAGTTATACTGACATCTCACTACCATGTATGTCCTTCGCTGGTGATTAAAAGTAGTGATATAACCACCTCATGGTGCATATTATGATAAGGTGTATAAAGGTATGACATGAGCCTGTGTTTTAAAAGTTCACATGTATTATTGAAATGAACATAAAGGAGTCCAGAAACATATTCTTTGTGGGAAAGAACATTCATGTGGGAATCAGGAAGACTTGACTTCTTGCCCCGTGTCAGCTCCTGGCATCACCAAGTGTCTCATCCCTGAGGGGAAAAATGGAATAGATGGTTTCTAAGGACTCTTCCAGCTCTTCCATTTCTATGCCAAAATTCAAGGGATTCCTTTAGTGAGCATTGGGCCAGAACATTCCTTTTCATGTCTGTCAGTCTTGTGTCTTACTTTCTTTTGAAACCCTGAATCCTTGCTTTCTCAGGAATCCTTAGTATTGGTAGTTTGTTGACCAAAAATTAGTCAGTTGCTAATGGCCATTGTTCTACTTTAGCTATTGCTGAGAAAGAGCAGGCAGCCCTGGGGGAAGTGAGAAAAAGGTCTGGGCAGAGAAGCAACTCTGGTAGAGGATCACTGTTTTTCTTCAAATTAGAAAACAAGGTCTGAGCTGGCAGTAAATGAGAGCTTGCTCACATGGTTAGCGGGAGGCTGGGCAGGGAGGTGGCTGGGACCCCCAACCTGCCAGCACTGTGTAGGTTCTTGGAGCCAACAAGGGTATTTTCTGGCTTTCTCAATCCTCTGCCACAGAAAGCTCCATAGAGAGGCGAGGACCCTTTCCTCCTGACCCTCCTCCCCCATACTTCTTTCCATTGTTGTTGGCCTCTTGTGTTTGCTGGTGACTGGGCTTCTTGCCATCACCTGGGCTTCCTGATTTATATGGCTTTCTGAACACACACTCTTCCCTGCCCCAAACAAGACAAAGGCGATTCATTCAGAATAGCTGCTGCCCAGCTGACAGATGTTTTGGCCTCCTTGCCCTGCAGCCAGGCTGGCTGCTGACCCCAAAGGTGAAAGGCTCTGTCACCCATTCTCATCCCCCAGTTGGCCAGTTACTACCCAGGATCATGCAAACATTTTGACATTTGTCTTTCCTCCTCTACTCCTGCCTCCACAGCTCTTAGAGGCTGTGAGGACAGAACTGTTCCCAAAGTGGCCTTTGATCAGGTCAGCTGGGGAAAGAAAAGGACAGGCCACGTGGTCAGGGTTGCCTTGCCACAGCTGCTCAAATCCAACATGTGCAGACCTGACTGTGCTTTTGCAAAGACAAGGCCATAAGGAGCCCTTGCAGGCACTTCCCCCAAGCAGAATGCAGTGAGAAGCCCCTTTATAGGAATTTAACAGCTGAAAGTGCCGACTTTCTTATCATGACTTTGGGCTCAATGATCTTCCTTTGATTTGTACTTTACAGCCCAGCTGAGGGAGAGAAGATCTTCACCAACATGCTCGCCAGCTTTTAGAGTCTAGGAAAGCACCCAACCAAATGGTCGTGGTGCCTCGAGGTAGCATTGACTTCTAACAAGGACACTCAGAAAGTTCTATGGAGGAGGTAACATTTGAACTTGGTTGAGAGAGAGGTAGGATTTCACTGGGCAGAAATGGAGATGGGAGGGCGTTTGTCCATGCAGCTGCCTAGGTGTGAAGGTAGGAGAATGCAGAGCCAGTCTGAGCAGCCAGGAGGGTGGAGCAGCAGCCCATGAGGTAAGCTAGATCACACCATCACAGATATGCTCCTCCAAGTTCATCATGCAGCCTGCCTGGGAGACCTGAGCTACCACGAGTGAGTCCTGAGCCCAGTTTGAGTAAAACTCTTTAGACCCTTTTCTTAGAAATTCATAGAGAGGATTTTGAGGCAGAAATGAGCCCTAAGGAGTCCTTAAAAGGCAACTCCATGATCTCAACGGATTCCCTCCTTGTCTTTTTTGGAATCTCCCAACATTTTTCTACATAAGTTACTGAATACTCTGTGCTTGTACCCGAAACCACATCTACACAAGGAGGTCTACAAACAGCCTACTAACTTGTCATTGAGACTCTATTTGAAATCACTTTGGTGCTTTTCAACTCT
This sequence comes from Myotis brandtii, assembly GCF_000412655.1. Lineage (NCBI taxonomy): Eukaryota > Metazoa > Chordata > Mammalia > Chiroptera > Vespertilionidae > Myotis > Myotis brandtii. Next base: position 2,038,611 of record NW_005356751.1, on the reverse strand, counting down.
TTCCATAGATCATTTGCAGAACGATAAGAGCTTTGAGTCACTGTAAAGTTTTGGGTGCCACTGGACCCTTGGCTCGCCTGCCAAAAGTCAGGGCAGAGAGTTTCAGTAAGAAGACCCTGAAGGGCCTACTCCCACCATACCTGTCAGGCCTAAGGCTTAGACCCTCCTGGGCCCTGCAGAGCAGTTCCACCTCCAGCTCCTCTCGCCTTACACTGGAACCAGCTTCTTGCTGCTGTTCCCTCCCACAAGGAACAGCCTTTCCCCCCCAAATTATATTCACCTTCTGTACCTTTTTAGTTTATCAAATGATTAGGGATCTCTGTTAGTAAAATTACTTTGTTTGTTTAGAAAAATAATAACATTCCCCTTAAGGAGATCTTTATCTTCAGAAAACCAAACTAATAATAAAGGACAAACTGAATTGGACACAAGTATGATCAAAGTGTGATCTGAGAAGTGGCAGGAAGGAGAAAGAGGGGAAAAGTGAACAGAAAGCAAACCATGGTCCCAGGGAAGAGAATGCAATAAGACTATGATGTAGGGATGCTGTCAGCAGAGAAATTAGACCCAAAGGGACCTGCCACACTAAGTATTAAGAGGCATTTCACTTGGGTTTGGAACAGGCACAGGAAAGATGGACTTTTGAGGCAAATGATGAGACACAGAGTTTGGAGGCAATAATACCAATGTGGGAGAATCCCCAAAGGCAATTTTCTCATGCTGGACTTGCCCATGTTGCCCCTTGTCATTTGCCTCCCCCTCCCTGATACCCTGAGATTATTTGCACTGTTCTATGGTAGTCCTTGCCCCACAAGGACAGACACTGAGCATAACTGAGAAGGCACAAAGCTTCCTTTCCAAATTAGGTACATTTAGCCTTTCTGGTCCTAAGTTGACCAGAGGCAAGATTCACCTCACTCTAGATGCGGGCACTATACCGCCAGGACCCAGGCTCCTTCTGCCAACTAGGTGTATGCAAGGCCAAGCAGAGAATGGATGTCCCCTCCCTGAGGGTTTTGAGGATTAGGGGCCACAGGACTGCATGCTGACCCAAATCTGTGTGAGTCACCATATACCTTCCTTCCTTTTCTTGTCTGACCATCTAAGACTTGGTGCTGCTCTCTCAGGCCTGTCTTCTGCTCTGCATCCTTTAATTGACTAAATATTATTTATCTGCCAGCTTTTTCGTAAAGTTTCACTGGACTGCTTGACCTTTCCAATGACCAATCCAGCTCATTATCAAATGATGAGAATCCTAGGGAAATACTGGTTATATTTGTGCTTAAAAACAAAAATCCAAAGGATGTTATACCACCAAAGATTAAACAAAAAATTGTTCTTGAATATTGTACATTGTTAAAAAGAGTAATGATTTCCCTGGGGGGAAAGAACTTTTACAAGATCCCATATGTAATCGCCACAAAAGAATAGAGCTACAATTTTAAAACAGCAACAAAAGCAGAAGCTGGATTCAATGTTTAAAGTTTCCCCTCTGAATTTATATCATCATCCAGTTGCCTCTTCTTGACCATTTTTTTTTTGTTAATGAGCAAATTAATGCCATCTCCAACCCACCCAATGTCAGCTCCTGTCCTCTTCTCGCTTCTGTCTATCTACAGATGTTTTTTGTTCTTAATCCTCACCGAGGATATTTTTTCCATTGATTTTTAGAGAGAGTGGAAGCAAGAGAGGGAGGAGAGAAAGAGAGAGAGACCATCAGTTGGTTATCTCCCACACATGCCTTGACTGGGAGTGGGGGCTGAACCTGTAACCCAGATATATGCCCTTGACCGAGAATCAAACCCATGACCCTTCGGTGTGTGGGCTGATGCTGTAACCACTGACCATACCGTCCAGCGCTGCCTGCAGACTCCCCAGAACATGTGCTCATACTGTTTCCACTGGCAGCATGAGCTAAAAATCGACTTCACATTCTTGCAAATTCAAGTGAGCAGTCCTGAGCTTATTCACTCTTCGGAATCTCATCTCCCATCCTACTGTGAAGCATCATTGCTCAAATGAGGGCATTCACTAACTGAGAAATCTTGCCTAGGCCCTAAGGTGTGTCATTGGCTCCCCTTTCAAATCACAGATTCGGAGAATAATGGGGCTGAGAGTCTGCCCAAACACCTTCGGAGTCCTTGGTGCTTCAACCCTATGAATAAATGGCCTCTTTTCATCTGCAACATTGAGCAAAACGTTAACGCTTGCAAGGGATCATCCTTGGTGTCGTCTTACTAGAGAACATGCCCAGAGTCTCCTTGGCCTCTTTCTTACCTTTCACCAATGACTCAACCCCCCACCCACCCTACCCCTACAGATAAGTCTTGGACTGAAGGTGTCCATCACCATGACTCAACCTGATTATAAGGAAAATTCCCTGCCATCCTCCTAACTCCAGCTCAAATGCGACCTCCCCTGGTAGGCCTTCCTTAATGCCTAGCTTATATCGCTCTCTCTTCTGAAGCCCCATGGCCCTTGGAATTGCCTTTGCTCTGGTACTTGGCACTTTCTACCACTAGACAGTAAGCTCTTTGAGGACAGGATTCATCCCTGGGTCCCCTGCAGGGCTGAGCCCAGTGGACCCTCTCAGAGGCATGCAGGAATGGCTGAGGGAGGTGTGAGGCTCTGGATATGGCTCAGCATGCTCTGCTAGTAGGCTGGGAGAAACTTGGACTGGGAGTCTACCCCTCCTAAGGCTGGGCATCTCCCTTCCCTTCTCTTCTCATTCCCAGCCCATTCCTGAAAGACCTCTCCCTTTCACTGTCTTCAGCCAACTGCCACTATAGAATAGATTCCTCTGGCTTTCGCTGTTAACAGTTTAGAATACTGCTCCCAGAAGTCTTTGCACTGAACACTGAGAGGTGGGGAGGTGGGGTTGAAGAAATAAGGGTGAGAACTTCCACTTCACAATGACATGTAATCCTATTAGAGAATTTAGGAATAACAGGCTGGACAAGGGAGGAATTGGAGGGGGTTGGGAAGGCTGTCTCTTGACACCCTTCAATCATAGCCCCTTAGTATTCTGAGCTACTTTCCTTTTCTTTCTGCATATGTCCTTTAAAAAAAATTATATCTATATCTATATCTATATCTATATCTATATCTATATCTATATCTATCTATCTATCTCCCATCCTGGTCAGTGTGGTTCAGTGGTTGTGCATCAACCCATGAACCAAGAGGTCACTGGTTCAATTCCCAGTCAGGGCAAATGCCTGGTTGTGGCTCTGTCCCTGGTAGGGGGTGTGCAGAAGTAAGCTGATCGATGTTTCTCTCTTCTCCCTTCCTCTCGCTCTAAAAATCAATAAAATTTTTATATATATATATATATATATATACACACACACACACACATACATACATACACATATATATGTATATATGTATATGTATGTTAATATATCAATCACAAAATATGTTTTGTCAAAAATATTGTAGAGAACCACATTCAAGATTTGTAAGACAATATTTTTT
>NW_005356751.1:2030266-2035007 GCF_000412655.1 Myotis brandtii | reverse complement strand
CCTGCCTGCCTGCCTGATCACCCCTAACCCCTCTGCCTGCCTGCCTGATCACCCCTAACCACTCTGCCTCGCCCCACACCCGGGATCCAGGATTCCCTCCTCTAGCCAGTCACAGGCACCCAGGACCTAGGCCAGCTTCACCTGGGCCAGCTGCAGTCGCAGGGGACCATGGGTAGGTGGCTTCACCCGGGCTGCAGCCATAGGTGCTGGTGCCCGGGACCACGGGGCGGATGGCTTGTCCCTCTCCCGGGCCACAGGCACCGGCACCTGGGATCATGGGGCAGGTGACTTGTCCCTCTCCAGGGCCGCAACCTGACTGGTCCCCATTCCTCTCTTGCAAGCTCATTTGTGCCTGGCTGGTCTCCATTCCTCTCTCCCAGTTGAGTGTCTGAGCCGTTACAGTGTTATGGTGTGAAGGTGTGATGACCATTTGCACATTAGCTCTTTATTGTACATCCTGGTACATAGTAGCTCTTAAGTAAGTAGTAATTGTTTTTTATTGACATTACTGCTAAGTTAAGATCATAAACACAGACAAATAAAAACATACAAATTCTATCCTAAACACAGAGGGCTTATAGGTACCAAGTAGGAGATGGATTTTGTTATGGAGAGTTTCTGAAAGGAAGTGTCAAGGTGGGTTTTGAAGCACCTACCTCCCTGGTGGTGGAAACAATCTGAGCAAGGATAAGGAGGTGAAAATCAGTAGGTTGTGTGTGCATGGGGAATGCCCAATGACTGAAGAGAGGGTCCTCCTAAGAGACCAAAAAGTGGAGTTGGTTAGTTGGCAGGATGCAGCAGGAGTGGAGAGAGGGGTCCAGTTGAGGGGAGATGTGATGGTGAATTCAACTTTGAGTTGCAATTGCATGTGTTGGCAGGTCAGTTAGAGGCTTTTCCCTGGGAGCCTGAGGATCCCAGGCTGAGTGTGGATCTAGGATCTCAGGGAGTGAATGGATCTTGCAAAGCAGCAAGTACAAAGGAAGGGGCAGAGTACAGGATGCAGGAGGTGTTCAAATAAAAAAAGTTGGGTAGGGTGGTGATGATAATAGTGGCAGTAGTGCTTTCAAGCCCTGCTGAGCTCACCAATTACAGTAGAAAAGTTCAGAAATTTGTATAAGGCCAGGGAGAAAAATATAGTATTGGGGACAGAGAAGTCATTAGGAACCTTAACTGTGCTGGAAGGGTAACTTTGTTTTGAATAAATATTGAAATGACACTTACTTAGCAATTTCAAAAATTAACACTTTTATTTTTTTCTCTGGGTGGGGAGATACATTATGGGCTCAATAAATGTTGAGTTGAAGTTCCACTCAGCCCTCTCCCTGGTGCTGGATTTGCACAGAGCATCCCTTGTCTTGGGGCTGTTGTGGAAACCATCATTTTCTCCCTGTTCATCTCCCTTTAGGTGCCAGCCAGGAAGTAAATTTTGCCAAATAAAATCACTTTTACAGGACTTGTGCTTCTCCTCCACCGACATCACTAAGCTAATGTTTACTGCAAAATTTGAAGGGAAACAGCAGTCTTTTCCGGGAGTAAAACTGTCTGCCTAATTTTTTTCCAACCCAAGTCATGTTAACAATGGTTTTCAGTGGGTGGTGAGATTATATGAAATGTTGTGGTTTTTTTTTACATTTTCAGCAGTTTACAAATAATACTTTCTTAGTTAAATTTTCTGTTTGTTTTGAAGAAAGAAAAGTCAGTGATTGGAGTTATCGCTTTAGTAATCTGAGAGAATCCTCCGAAGTCCTGAAATTCCCAGTGACGTGGCAACATCTCTCAGCATCTTTCAAGAGAAAATTCCCAAAAAATATTCCAAAAAATTTTAATCCTCACCTGAAGATATTTTTTCCATTGCTTTTTAGAGAGAGTAGAAGGGAGGGAGGGAGAGAGAGAAACATTCATGTGAGAGAGACACATCAATTAGTTGCCTCCCGTACGAGCCCCACCGAGGATTTTCTTAACCAGGAATCAAACCCAAGACCTTTTGGTGTGGGGGCTGATGCTCTAACCACTAAGCGACATTGAGCATGGCCAAATTTCTAAAATTTATTTATTTTTTAAATTGTTTATTGTTTAAAGTATTACATGTAATATTACATATGTCTCCTTTCCCCCCCTCCCCCTTTACCTCTCCCCGGCTACCCCCACCCCTCAGCACATCCCCTAGTGTCTATGTCCATTGGTTATGCTTATATGCATGCATGCAAGTCCTTTGGTTGATCTCTTATCCCACCCCCTGCACCCTCCCCTGCCTTCCCTCTGAAGTTTGACAGTCTATTCGATGCTTCTCTGTCTCTGTATCTATTTTTGTTCATCAGTTTATGTTGTTCATTGTATTCCACAAATGAGTGAAATCATGTGATACTCTTTCTCTGACTGGCTTATTTTGCTTAGCATAACGCTCTCCATGTCCATCCATGCTTTTACGAATGGTAAGAGTTCTTTCTTTTTTATAGCAGCACTAGGGGCCCAGTGCACGAAATTCGTGCGTGGGGGAGGGGAGTCCCCTCAGCCCGACGTGCACCCTCTGGCACGTTCCAGGACCCCAGCCATTCCGGGCCTAGGCGCGGGCCTACAGGCTCGGGGTGGCCTGGCTCCTGAAGACGCCTGTCCCGGGGACACAGGCCTCGGAGCAAGAACCTCCTCCGGTGCCCACGCACGCACTCCAGTGGAGCGGGAGCTTCCCCCGTGTTGCCATGGAGACGTGGGGGAAGCTCCAGGCCCTGTGCCCGCCCTGCCCTCCGGCTCCCCAGCGCCTGTGCACGCAAGCGGCCGTGGGGCAGGAACTTCCCTAGCATCACTAAGGCGATGCAGGGGAAGCTCCTGCTCTGCCCCCAGCTCCCCAGTGTCCATGCACGCCGCCCTGACCCTGGCGCCCGTGCATGCAAGCAGCCATGGGGCTGGAACTTCCCCCGTGTCACCATGGCAATGCGGGAGAAGTACCTGCCCCGCCCCCAGCTGTCCAGTGCCTGTGTATGCAAATTAACCCGCCATCTTTGTTGGGTTAATTTGCATACTCCTCATTGGCTGGTGGGCATGGCTTGTGGGCATTGCAGAGGGATTGTTAATTTGCATGTTTCTCTTTTATTAGTGTAAATAGTATTCCACTGTGTAGATGTACCACCGTTTTCTAATTCATTCATCTGCTGATGGGCACTTAGGCTGTTTCCAAATCTTAGCTATTGTAAATTGTGCTGCTATGAACATAGGGGGGCATATGGTCTTTCTGACTGGTGTTTCTGATTTCTCGGGATATATTCCTAGAAGTGGTATTACTGGGTCAAATGGGAGTTCCATTTTTAATTTTTTGAGGAAACTCCATACTGTTTTCTACAATGGCTGCACCAGTCTTCATTCCCACCAGTAGTGCAAGAGGATTGCTTTTCTCCACATCCTTGCCAGCACCCTATAAATTTTGGAGATTAGGCCCTTATCAGATATAACATTGGCAAATATGTTCTCCCATGCAGTGGGCTTTCTTGTTTTGTTGATGGTTTCGTTTGCTGTGAAGAAGCTTTTTATTTTGATGTAGTCCCATTTGTTGATTTTTCCCTTAGTTTCCATTGTTCTAGGAGCTGTATCGGGAAAGATATTGCTATGACATATGTCTGCTATTTTGCTGCCTATGAATTCTTCTAAGATTTTATGGTTTCCCGTCTTAGTGTTAAGTCCTTTATCCATTTTGAGTTTATTTTTGTGTATGGTGTAAGTTGGTGGTCTAGTTTCATTTTTTTTGCATGTGTCTGTTCAATTTTCCCAACACCGTTTATTGAAGAGACTGTCTTGACTCCATTATATGCTCTTGCCTCCTTTGTCAAATATTAATTTAACATAATGGTTTGGGTTGATTTCTGGGTTCTCTGTTCTGTTTCATTGGTCTATATGTCTGTTTTTGTGCCAGTACCAGGCAGGTTTGAGAACAGTGGCTTTGTAATATAGCTTGATATCTGGTATTGTGATCCCTCCAACTTTGTTCTTCTTTCTCAAGATTGCTGCAGCTATTCAGGGTCTTTTTTTATTCCATATGAATTTTTGGAGAGTTAGTTCTAGGTCTGTGAAATATGCTGGCATCTTAATGGGGATTGCATTAAATCTATAGATTGCTTTGGGTAGTATGGACATTTTAATGATGTTGAGTCTACCAATCCAAGAACACAGTGTATTCTTCCATTTGTTTATGTCTGCCTCTATCTCTTTTTTCAATGTCCTGTAGTTTTCCAAGTACAGGTCTTTTACCTTCTTAGTTAAGTTTATTCCTAGGTATCTTAATTTTATTTATTTATTTATTTTGGTGCAATGGTAAATGGGATAGTTTCTTTGGTTTCTCTTTCTGTGAATTCATTATTGGTGTATAAAAAAGCCGTAGATTTCTGGGTGTTAATTTTGTATCCTGCTACATTGCCGAATTCATTTACTAAGTCTAGTAGTTTTTTTTATGGAGTCTAGGGTTTTCTATGTACAAATAATGTTATCTGGGAATAATGACAGTTTTACTTCTTCTTTTCCAATTTGGATGCCTTCTATTTCTTCTTCTCATCTGATTGCTATGGCTAGCACTTCCAGAACTGTGTGGAACAGGAGTGGTAAGTGGGCATCCCTGTCTTGTTCCTGTTCTTAGGGGAAATGGTTTTAGTTTTTGTCCATTGAGTTTTTTGTTTTTGTTTCTTAATTTTGTTTTATTGCTTAAAATATTACAAAGATTGGTACATATGTCTCTCTCTTTCCCCCCCCCCTTGACCTT
>NW_005356751.1:1992830-2029591 GCF_000412655.1 Myotis brandtii | reverse complement strand
GCCATCTGGTCCAGGGCTTTTGTTTGTTGGAAGTTTTTTGATTACTGCTTCAATTTCCTCCATAGTTATTGGCCTATTCAGATTTTTTTATTCTTTCTGATTGAGTTTTGGAAGGTCATATTTTTCTAGGAATGAGTCCATTTCTTCCAGGTTGACCAGTTTGTTGGAATAGAGCTGCTCATAGTATTTTTTTTTTTACAATCCTTTGTATTTTTGTGGGGTCTGTTGTTATTTCCCCTCTTTCATTTCTAATTTTGTTTATTTGGGTCCTCTCTCTTAGCTTCTTGGTGAGCCTGGTTAGAGGTTCATCAATCTTGTTTATCCTTTCAAAGAACCAGCTGTTGGTTTCATTGATCTTTTATATTGTTGGGGGTTTGTTTGTTTGTTTGTTTTTGGTCTCTATGTCATTTATTTCCATTCTGATCTTTATTATTTCCTTCCTTCTGCTCACTCTGGGCTTTTCTTGTTGCTTTCTAATTCTTTACATTGTAGAGTTAGATAATTACCAGTTTTTCTTGTTTTTTTGAGGTAGGCCTATAATGCTATGAACTTCCCTCTCAGGACTGCTTTCACTGTGTCCCATAGATTTTGGATTGTTGTATTGTCATTGTCATTTTTTTCCAGAATGTTTTTTATTTCTTCTTTGATCTCCTTGGTAACCCAATCATTGTTTAATAACATGCTATTTAGCCTCCAAGTGTTTGAATTTTTGTGATTGTTTTTAGTGTAGTTTACGTCTAAAATTATGCCATTGTGATCTGAGAAGATGCTTATTATGATTTCAGTCTTCTTGAATTTGAAGAGACTTTGCCTGTGTCCCAATATGTGGCCTATCTTTGGAAATATGCCATGTGAACTTTAGAAGAATGTATACTCTGTAGCTTTGGGGTGAAATGTTCTGAAGATGTCAATTAAGTCCATCTGATCTAGTGAGTCATTTAGGATTGCTGTTTTTTTTGTTGTTGTTGTTGCTGATTTTTTGCCTAGAGGATTTATCCAGTGATGTCAATGGGGTATTAAAGTCCCCTACTATGATTGTATTTCTGTTCATCTCTCGCTTGATATATTCCGGAAGTTTTTTTTATGTATTTGGGTGCTCCTGTATTGGGTGCATATATGTTTACCAGAATTATATCCTCTTGTTGTATCAATCCCTTTTAGTATTATGAAGTGGCCTTCCTTATCTCTTGTTATGGCCTTTACTTTGAGGTCTATTTTGTCAGATGTAAGTATTGCTACCCCAGCTTTTTTTTCATTTCCATTCGCCTAGAAAATACTTTTCCATCCCTTCACTTTCAGTCTGTGTGAGTCCCTTGTTCTGAGGTGGGTCTCTTGTAGACAGCATATATATGAGTCAAGTTTTATTATCCATTCAGCCACTCTATGTCTTTTGATTGGAGCATTTAGTCCATTTATGTTTAATGTTACTATTGATAGGCACTTGTTTGTAGCAATTTTTATTCTTTATGCCTGTGTGTTTTTTTTTCTCTTTCTATTTCTTCATTTTACAACAGTCCCTTTAGCGTTTTTTGCATTGCTGGCTTGGTAGTGATAAACTCCCTTAACCTTTTTTTGTCTGCGAAGCTCCTGATTTCCCCTTCAATTTTGAATGATAACCTTGCTGGATAAAATATTCTTGGATTCAGTCCCTTGCTTTGTATCACTTTGTATACTTCATTCCATTCCCTTCTGGTCTGATTTGTTTCTGTTGAGAAATCATTTGATAATCTAATGGGAGATACTGTGTAGGTAACTCTCTGTCTCTCTCTTGCAGCCTTTAAGATTCTTTCTTTGTTATTAACATTTGCCATTGTAATTACAATGTGTCTTGGTGTGGGTCTTTTTGGGTTCATCTTGTTTGGGACTCTTGGTGCTTGTGTGACTTTTGTCTTCCCCAAATCAGGGAAGTTTTCTGTCATTATTTCTTCAAATGGGTTTTCTAATCCTTGCTCCTCTTCTTGTCCTTCTGGCACCCATATTATACATATGTTAATTTGTTTCATGTTGTCCCAAAGCTCCCTTAGGCTCTCCTCCAGCTTTCTAATTTTTTTTCTCCAATTGCTGTTCAGATTGGGTGTGTTTCTTTGCCCTATCTTCTAACTCACTAATTCGCTCCTCTGCTTCTGCTAGTCTACTGTTGAAACCTTCCATAGTGTTTTTTATTGTAGCTATAACATTCTTGATTTCCTCTTGATTCTTACATAAGTTGTTGATTTTTCTCACATATCTAGTTTATGAATTGTACCACGATTATGCTGAATTCTTTTTCTGACATATCACATGCCTCCATTTCATTTAGTCCCCTTTCTGCACTTCCTCCTTTTCTTTCCTTTGGGGGTTGCCTCCCCATTTTTGCTATCACTGAATGGTACAGGCACCGAGTTGCGCAGGGTCTGTGGCTGAAGCGGAGGGCTTGCTAGGAGGGTCACATACCCTGAGAGTCATGGGAGAGCCCAGGTTCTGGGACGTGTGGGTCCCAGGTCCAAAGCAGCAGGTCAGTGGGGGAGGGGAGCATGCTCCAGAACTAACAGGAATCTGCAGCCAGGGAGGCCAGAATCCTGATGTCCGTGGGTCTGCAGCTGTGGTGGCAGGTCTTTGGCCAGAATGGCTATAGGGTTCTGGATGGTGTCTGAGGCCAGTCTGGGTGGTGGTGAGGCTGGGCTCCTAGTCACATCACCTCTCCCCTTCAAGATGGTGTGGTTTCTGTGGCTGCGCCACCTTCCCGGGATTGCTTACAGTGGTAGGAGCTCTCCATCTAAGAAAGCCTGGCTCACCAGCCCCTGAAAGTCCTGCAGGATCTAACTGTCCCTCACCTCCCCCCCACACACACACACACCACACATCGACACACTCTCCTTTCGCTCCCTCACTCACTCACACCCTCTCCCTCACTGCCATTCTGCCAGGCACCATCTTCTGATCTAAAATTTATTTTTAAAAAGATGCTTGAGCAGAAATTCTATAAGATGAGCTTTAGGATTTCATTTCAAAGTAGTTTACAACCTCCCAAGTGGCTTTTCCATTTCCTTTCAATGTAGGATGTCATCCATGAGTATCAACTCTGTCTAGGGCATTACCAAAGAATGTGATTTGGGAAAATTCCTGAGAATATAATTGTAAGGGTAGAGCCTTATCATGTGACTAGGAGAAACCTGGGAGCAGGGAAGAATGGAGAAAATGGCCATGCAGTTAGGATTGTCTCAAAATCAAATTCAGACAATATGAACTTGATATGAAGCACAAGGTGCTGCTCACAGCCCTCTACTGCTGTCTTCACATTCCCATGCTGACAACTCTTCCCATGTCCCCCACATACTCTCTACTTGCTTTCTGCTGGGCTTTCATTCATTCATCGAGCCAACCTTTACTGAACACCTAGTGTGTGCTTTTCACTGTGCTTTGGCTCTGAGTGACAGAAATGGATATGCAGATCCCTGCCCTGAAAAGCCTATGAGCCAAGAGAAGAGGGAGCTATGCCATGGCTGGCAAAGAGGCCTGTGCAAAGTGCTAGGGTGCAGAGAGCACTCCAATTCTGCCTGGGGGAAAAGGATGAGGAAGAAAAAAGGCAAAGGGGTCACAAAGGAGGGGAACTTGCATTAATTCACCAGGTACACTGGGGAGGGAGCAATGGGAGAGGAGCTGGGGTGGGGAGCCAGAGAGGAAAGCGAGGAAGCCATATTGAGAGCAGAGCTCAGGAATGATGATGGGAGTTACCAGGGACCTATTCTGCCAAAATGTTAAATGGAAGACTGAGCCCCATTGACCTAGGCCAGTGGTTGGCAAACTGTGGCTCGCAAGCCAAATGTGGCTCTTTGGCCCCTTGAGTGTGGCTCTTCCACAAAATACCACGTGCGGGCATGCACGTACAGTGCAATTGAAACTTCGTGGCCCATGCGCAGAAGTCGGTTTTCGACCTGGGCGAGTCTATTTTGAAGAAGTGGCATTAGAAGAAGTGGGGGTACGTTCGCTGAGGTCAACGTCTCAGATTGAGGACGTTTTTAGCAAAGGCCAGCTTAGGAGTACCCTAATTAAGTTAATAACAATGTAACCACCTGTATAGTTTAAGTTTTAAAAATTTGGCTCTCAAAAGAGATTTCAATCATTGTACTGTTGATATTTGGCTCTGTTGACTAATGAGTTTGCCGACCACTGACCTAGGCCATGAGGAGGGTCAAGGTGGTAGGCAGAATTCTAAGATGGACCCCAAGATTCCAGCCTTCTGGTGCACATGCCTGTGTAATTCCCTCCCCTGAAGAGTGAGCAGGAATATGATATAATTTCGCTGCTGTGATTTTTACCTTATATGGCACAAGGGAGTTGACTTTGAGTTAATTAAAAGGGATATTATACTGGGTGGGCCTGAACTAATCAAATGAATCATCTAAAAGGTTCCAGGCCTTCAAAATAATATTGAATATAAACTATAATTGAAAAAAAATAAAATTTTTTAAAGGTTCCAGGCCTTCTCAGAAGGCATAATGCTTCCAAGCCACAGAGATGCTCTTCATGCCCTTGAAGAAACAATCTGCCATGTTGTGGAGAGGGCCATGTGACAGGGAATGGCTGAATTATGTCAACCAGTGAGCTTGGAAGGAACCCCAAGACTCAGGTGAGTTTGAGGCCCTGATCAACACCTTGATTTCAATCCACTGAGATCTTCTCTGAGCAGAGGCCCCAGGTAACCCATACCTGGACTCTAGATTCATTTACGGTAATACATTTATGTTGTTTGAAGTCATTAAATTTGTGGTACTCGTCATATGCAAAAGAAAACTGATACAGTGAGTAAAGAAGGAAATAAATACTGAAACAGAGGTGGAGGTCAGGTCTGAAGCCCTGTGAGAAGCTGGAGTCACTTGGTGAGAGGTTATGAAACACAAAGTCAAGCAGAGAAGCCCTACTTCCCCCTAAGATTCTCCATGGTAGATTTTAAGTCTTTCCTGGGCAGGAGTGCTCAGGGGAGAGTGGTGCTGGCTAGAGTTCTATGACTTCTCTTGTCCAATACATGATTGGTGGAGAGAACAGAATTCATACAGAGGTGAAATTTACACCTTTGGGAGGCATCAGCAATATTTTTCAGTCAAAGGCACAGACTTTGCTTTGTCCCCTGAAACTTGGCAAGATTTTTTTCCTGAAATTTGTTTCCTAGAACTTTGTTTCATGTTGTTACTTACTACCAACAAGAGCACAAAAACAAGCTCTCCCATTTTGTGGTGCATTCTCGATTCTTTCAGAATATTGAAAAAATAAAAGGGTAGTCAGTTTATTTTTCCTTCAAAAGGGCCAATATTTGGTTTTTCTTTCTCTTTTTTTTTGGTTTTCTTTTCTTTTTTCCCCCCTCTTTTAAATATTTTTGGAAGGGTCACACCAGTTTCTTTTAAACTGGTGAATCATTTCAACATTTGAATCATTTTTAAAGGGTTCAGATGGACAAGTTTCTTAACATTGGAAATAATTAAAGGTTATATAATATGCACAGTAAGGACAAATTTCTTTAAAAAGAAAACCCTCCATCTCTTTTTCTTCTACATTGTAAATCTCCACTAGAAATAATAAAACATTTTTAGCTAGTCTTCAGTTGGTTAGTCAGGTTGATTTACTCTGTATTTTAGTTGTAATTCCTGTTTGGTCCTGAGAGGAGGTGAGTGTAACATCCACCCACTCTGCCGGATCCCAATAAAACATTTTTAAAATTTTAATATGTTTCCCTCCATCTCTTTTTCTTCTACATTGTAAATCTCCACTAGAAATAATAAAACATTTTTAGCTAGTCTTCAGTTGGTTAGTCAGGTTGATTTACTCTGTATTTTAGTTGTAATTCCTGTTTGGTCCTGAGAGGAGGTGAGTGTAACATCCACCCACTCTGCCGGATCCCAATAAAACATTTTAAAAATTTTAATATGTTTTTTTTATTTTAGAGAGAGAGGAAAAAAGAGAAAAATAGAAACATCAATGGAGACATTAATCTGCTGCCTCCCACATGCCCACTGAGGGATCGAGCCTGAAACCTGGGCATGTACCATGACCCAGGAATCAAACTGGTGAATTCTTGGTGCATGGGTCAATGCTCAAACAGTGAGCCACACTGGCCAGGCACCAATAAGACATTTTAAGAACAAAGTTATTTTCACATAAAATTTCAAAGATCTAGTAGATTGTACAATAGAATATTGTGTCTATTTTGGGAAAAAAGCATGGCACAGTGCTACTGCCATGTCAGCATGTGGAAGCAATTATAGACATATAAAGACAATTAACAATACAAGATGATTGGCATGAGGAGTCCAGACAATCAAAGGTGTTATTTCAGAGGAGGGGAAAGTTGCCTACAGCCCAGGTAACAACGCTTGAGCCCATCTTTGAAGGAAGAGTGAGCTCTTATTAGTGGTGATGACTGAGAAGAGGATGGATGACCTGGGGCAGGAAAAAGTTGGGAAGGTTGAAAGAGTCTAGATGTATTTGTGGAGCAATAAGCAAACCAGTTGGGTTGAAGGTGGGATTCACAGCAGGAAGTAGGGGAGATATTTGGAAAAGCAAGCAGCTGTGAAAAGTTTTGGTTACTGAGTCTAGACCTGTCCTATATGCGATGGAAAGACACTGGAATCTTTGGGATCCAACAAAAGCAAATGTTTCTTGAAGACCCGTGGTCAGTTTTGTTTATTTGGATTGATGGGCATTTATGGCAAAAGTGATAAGGACTCAGCCAGGGCAATGACAGGGGGAAAGGAGAGAAGAAGATGGCATTAAAAATATAATATGCAGAATAAACAAAAGGGTGTGGTGCTCCTCTATGGTATCTATTCACATCACATATCTTCAAGGTTTTGGCTGGGACCTTGCTTGTTTGGTGGGAACAAGTAGTTTAGGCATTCTTCCCTTACAGAGAAATAAGATCATATGTGGGCTTTGACATTTTTACAGAATTAGCTCATGACTAATTGAGAACTTCAGAAATTAAAAATTAGTCACATCTGGAACCGAGGAGCACCCTGAGGAATGTGTGTGATTAGCTCTAATGCCAGCCTCACTTTCTCCCTGCCATTTTGACATTGTTCTTGCCTTCACTCCTCAGCAGTCATGAATCTGAGCTGTCACCCTCTCCCTGGTACATGGAGCCTTGAAATGAAAGAGTGAAGATAAGGTAAGAGCTAACATCTATTGAGCACTAACAATGTACCAGGCGCTCTGCTAGAAACTAATAAATGTAAGGTGCTTAGCACCTTACATGTACCTGGTACAGTCAGGACTCAATGAATGTTCATTTTCCTTCTCCCTGCTATTAAATTAGAAAAGGGGCATGAGATGGTGAGAAAAGAGGTGCCATAAGGGAGGCTGGACAGGAGAAGCCTTGTCTGCTCTGGAATGCATCATCCTGGTTCTGCCCAAGAGGAGAAGCTGTCCCTCACTGAGCACTTAGGAAGGAAGGAAGCCTTCCACCTCCGGGCTCCAGCTCTCCCCTGAGCCTGGGCTGGCACGGAGGTGGGGTGGGGGTTGGGGGACTAGAATGAGTGGCTCTGCTGCTCACTGTTTCTGATCCCTACCCAGCAGTCAGTCTTCTATCCCCAGTTCACCCTCTTGGTCAGAAAAAGATGCCCTGGAGAATGATTTCTTCCTTTGTCTTGTGGTCAGTTTCTGTTTTGTATTTGCTTGTTTGTTTGTTTGTTTTTTTTACTTTTTAGAGAGGAGGATAAGCATGTGCTTAACTTATACTCCAAGGGGGTGCAGATCTAGAGAACCTGGATCTGGCTTCCCAGTGGACTCCTTCCTCCTCTTCCAGGAGCCCCAGATGCCACTTTCCATGGTAAGGTTTCTCCTCACTAAACCCTTCCTCAAAATGACCCATTTGTCACATGGAAGATTGCTGTGGCTCTGTGGTGTGAGAGGGGAACATATTCAGAGCCCAAAGTCTTAGAGGTTGGTGTTGTGGAGAAAACAACACAAACTCAGGAGGTCTGGGTTCTAGTCTGTGTTTAGCTTGTTAAGTCCTGGAGACAATTTTGGCATCCTTGAGACTTAGTCTTTTTGTTTACCATACAGGAATCACAAAGCTTATCACTGAGGCTTGCTGGATTGGCATGGGGATGGTAGGACACAGAGCACCCTTGCTGGAGCCTGGCATCTACTTGTGCTAGCTAAATGGCTGACCCCTATCCTTCTAATGTTTATCTCCTTTTCCAGATTCAACACTCCAGCATTACAGGATTATCTTCGTGGCAGGTGGCCTCAGTGTCTGCCACTGTGACTTTTCAAAAATATCACTTCCATCTTTTTCCACTTTAAGGGCTACTCTGGACACTCCCCATGTCTTCATTTCCTTTTTGAGTTCTGGAGCTCTAAACCAGACTGTTTTCTAACACCATGCTTAATAGGTGAGAAGATCATTATATGGAGTAATCTTGACATTTTGTAGAGTGTGCAAAACTAAAAGTAGCACTTCATATAATGCTTTGTAGAAGTGCTTTGCTGTTGGTTCTCCTCACAGGAGGGAGAGAGACAATTAAAAATGTTTTCTAGAAAGGCAAATCCCCATAATCAGGCTGGGAAATGCTCTTTAACAATGCATTGTGATTCTGGGGCACACGAGAGGCCTTGAGAATGTCTTCAAGCTTAGATCCTAAATTTCTAATCCAAATTCTTATTTCACTGAATTGTGAGCTCCTTCAGGGCAGGGACCATGTTTTAGCCATTTTTGTATCTCCAGGATATAGGACATGGGAGCATTCAATGCATCTTTGTTGGGTGAACAGCTATATAGATATCTACCCAAAATAAGGCAGAAAACTTGGATCCATAGACTCCTGGAACCTGGAACCACCAGACCAGGAGATATAGGGTTCCAAAATATAGGTTCTATCAGTGGGCTTCTGGTAGTAAGGCCTAGGGTAGCACCAGCCAAAAGATATGGATTCCAAGTGTGTTGTTAGACTGCAAGCTCCAGCCAAATGGAGGAAGCACACTGTACTCTCTCTCCTACTGATTACAACTAAACATTCTGAACAAAATACCAAAAAGGGGGGGGGATTAATTGAGGACTTTGAAAAGTAAACAAAAGCAGGTGGATTGGGAAGAGAAATCAATGATATGAATGACCAACATGATGGCAGTGACTTTCCTAGAATTTTTTTCCTGGCTTTGATCCAAGGGCCAGCTGAGTCATGAAATTGCACTACAGTCATCGACACAACAATTGCAAGAAACAGCCCATATTTCTGTGCAAATGACCTGGAGATGGTGCCCCTGTAAGCCAGGGAGTGTGGGTGGGGAAATCCTTGTTCTTTTTCCTCATTAATTTTTCTCTCAGTTCAGCTTCAAGGCCAGATGCAGCCCCAAGACTACTGCCACCACCATGGCAGCAGCTGGGTCACCTTAAATCCCTAAGAGAAACCCATACCTCTGGATAGAGGAACCTAGAAAAGGGCCCCTGCTATGTGAAGAGTATGAAGAGAGGCATTTTTCCTCTTCTCTCGCCACTTTTCCCTGAGGACCAGCTCAGTGTCATGGAACTTTGCAACATCATCAGCAATTATAACTCTGAGAAACCCCCATCTTTCTAGCCAGGAGACAAGAGGAAGGGTATCCTAGCAGCCAAATAATATGAAGGGAACTTAAGAGGAAAGAATGGGAGAAAGGGATTCCATGTATGAACCAACCTAAGTCCTGGGCTGACCTCCAACCTATGCACATGCAGAACACACGCAAAGCCTTTGAAACCTGGACTGACAGTGGAACCACTGCCTACAGAAAGTGAGACAGAACTAGCAGTCTGAACTTAACTGGTTTGCTTGCATGTTTAAATAAACATGAGTATGCTCTGATTTTCACAGGACCCAGTGTCTCATAACATCTCATAAAAAATGCCCAGAATAGAATGTAAAATTATCTAACAGGATAAGAACCAACAAAATCAGACCAGTTCTCAAGGGGTAAGATAAGACAATATTGGAATTACTAGAAAAAAAAAGATTTTAAAGCAGCAATTATAATCATTCTTCATGTTGTAAAGGTCAATACTCTTTTTTTAAAAAAAATATATATTTTATTGATTTTTTTTACAGAGAGGAAGGGAGAGGGATAGAGAGTTAGAAACATCGATGAGAGAGAAGCATCGACCAGCTGCCTCCTGCACACCCCCTCCTGGGGATGTGCCTGCAACCAAGGTACATGCCCTTGACCGGAATCGAACCTGGGACCCCTCAGTCCCCAGGCCGACGCTCTATCCAGTGTGCCAAACCGGCTAGGGCAAGGTCAATACTCTTGAAATAAATGAAAAGATAGAAGGTCTCAGTAGAGAAATAATAGAAACGATTTTTTAAAAAACCAAATGGAAATTTTAGAACTGAGAAATTTTAAAATCAGTGAATGGTTTCAACAACACAATTCAAATGACAGAATGACAGAGGGAAGAGTTAGTAGACTGGAAGACAGATCAATGGAAATTATGCTATCTGAAGAACACAGAGAAAAATGTTTGGAAAAAAAATGAAGAGAGCCCCAGTGATCTGTGGAACAATATCAAATGGTCTAACATTCACATCACAGTAGTTCATAAGGGAGAGTAGAAAGATTGATATAGAAAAAAATTGTTTGAAAAAATAGTGGCTGAAGACTTCCTAAATTTGGTGAAAGACATAAATTTACAGATTCAAGTAGCTCAGTAAACCTCAAGATAAACATAATGAAAACTGAGCTGAACATTCTACCATTTCCTATAATCTTATCCCCTAAGCTCTCTTTCTGTTACCTGCTTGGACCTGAAGACATCTAAGTTTTACCTGGTCATGACTCTCAACTAACTGATTCTAGTGTGACACCCAGAAAACAACAGTTCCCTGCCTGGGCCTCAGTTCCTCATCTGGAAAAGCTCAGGATTTGAATTAGATGGTCTTCTAATTACCTTCTAGCTCTAAAATAGCACCCAGTAGCAGTTACTATGTGGACTTTCTGTTCAAAAAGAACATTACTTATAAAAACTTAATGCTATAAAACAAGAAACCACTTTCCTACCAAGAATCAGAATACATTAATTCTCCTTTATCTGTAAACACAATAATAATTGCTACTTGTATAGCACTTTACAGTTAATAGAGCAGTTCTCATTGAATGCATTATATCATTTCATCCTCCCAATCACTATCCTCTGAACTAAGTGGTTCAGAGAGGAAACAGTCTGAGAGGTTGAGAGTTTTACCACAGACCACCCAGCACTAAGCCACAGAAAGCACCAACTCTTTGGACTTTTAATTTTGTCCTCCTTTCCTTCCACCAAGATCCAGAGGCCCTAGGCAGTGCTGGAGCCAAGCTCTGAGCAGCAGTTACTGGGCAAGGGACCTGTTACCCCATGTTCAAAGGGTAGGCTGCAGAAGATTAGATTCTCTCAACCCATTTGTCCCAAGAGGAACACAGTGCTGAGATGCTACAAGACACTCTGTCCCTCTCCCATTCCCTCATTTGCCCCTAGCCAGTGTGCTTAGAATGGAGAGGCTCTCTGGTATTAGACACAGAAAGTTCTCCAGCCCCACACCCTACATATGATGGATCTTTTGAAAATGTCTTTTCTCCCCGCCTCCAGACGCCTGTGAATGTACTTGGCTTTAAGTCAAGTAGGCTTGGAAATTGATGGTTGCTTCAGGTTTTGCCATTGAGGGGCCTTGAAGGGCTTTGCTGCTTGGCCCCACATCTGCTTCCACTTGGCTCTCTTCTCTGCCAAGGAATTGCTGTTCCCTCCTGTTCTTGCACATTCATTCAGCCTCCACTCTGTGTTGATGTGTCCTGAGGTCATCCTTCCCTCCCTACATGAGCCATTTCAGCTCTTTTATTCACACAATGTCTCTTCATTTTTAAGGAAAATACAAAGTAGTCTTTTTGAGTGTGATAATTCTGAATCATTGCATACTGCCATTAGAACAAAAAGAAGTCAAAAGGTGGGTGGGTTCATATTATCTGGCAAGGGAAAAGGCCTCTGTTTTTCTCTTAATGACTCATTCAACCTGAATCAAAGCTGAGTAGTCTTGGCCATGGAACAGGAGGCTGCGGGTGGAGGAAACAGAGTGTAGGCACCACCTAAGCTGTGGCCATGGGCTTGAGCCCCAGGAGCCATATTCATGTGGCAGGGAGTGGGTAGGATGGACCCACTGAGTAAAGAGAGTGGTAGCGTGGTGCCATGTGAAGCCACTGCTCATCTCTGGACCTGTTTTCCACTCTGTAAAACCCTCCAAAGGATCCCACAAGAATGGGTTAGGATAGGGGTACACAATCTCACTATTTTCCTGAATTGTGCTTTCCTACTTGGGCACTGTAATTCTGATTCAAGAAAGCAGGGTCAACCCTCACCTGGTTTAGGTACCTAGAAAACAGGCTTAGGTGTCAGACACACCTAGGTTTGGACTCTGCGTATGCCACTTCCTGGCTATGTGACCTTGGAATAAGTGCTTAACCTCTCTGAGTCTGTTTTCTCATCTGTAAAAAAAAAAATAGCAGTACTTATCCTGATAAGGTCATTATGAGAGTAAATGTAACTTCTGCAAAGTGACTAGCACACTTGCCCCACTCGTCTCCTGGACTTCCCTGACTCACATACACAATGTGTAGGACAGTGGACAGGAAGGGTGGGTGGTCTTGGATAGTCATTTAGTCTCTCTCAGTCTCTTCTTCCATAAAGTAGGGATAATTTCCTTTGCAAGAAGGTTGTGAGAGCTACAGGTAATGTAGTAAAGAATCCAGTATAGCACCTGGGGCCCTGTGGGTCCTCTAGTGGTGCTGCTAATCAATTTGAGGTTCTAATTACTTACTTGAGAGGTCACTGTCAGGTGCCAGTGTCCCTAGAAAGGGGTCCTCAGATAAGAGACAATGTTGAAGTCCGGAGGCTGGGCCAAAGCAGGAGACACCAGCAAGTTTTGAGCCAGAGAAGGTGGGACCAGAGTATCATTAGCTTGTAGGCTATGGCCAGTACCCAGAGGTGTGGGGCAGGGTGCTCAGGTAGGGCATGGTGCCTGGCAAGAGACTCACTCCCAGGGCCAAAGGGGCTGCTCCACACAACCATGGATTTGGGTTCAAGCAGTCTCCTGGATGGGTTCACAGGCCTCATTCACAGTACTGCCAGGCAGGGCTCTGCAGAAACCTAGAAATAATGAAGTGACACCCTGGACAGCAGCTCTCAGGGACCTCGTCATTGTAGAGAATCCACAAGCATAAAAACATTTCTTTTAGGGAAGAAGGACTTTTTGTCTTTTTTCTAGTAGAAGCTGGAATCTGTGAGGTTTCGGTCATGCTGGGTTGTGTAGTGGTCTGCAGACCCCTTGAGGTTCCAACACAAGTGGACTTGGGGTACACAAATGTGGACAAAAAAGGAGCCACATACTAAACTTGACAAGCTCAAAGGAGGCCTATATGGCAGGTCTTACAAACTCAGTGACCTAAAGTAACCACATAGGATGGTCTGAGGGTCCCCTACATCAGTTGGGAGCTGCATAGGGAGCTGAGGTGGAGAAGGTAAGAAGAGAAAGAAGAGGGAGGAGGAAAGGAGAATAAGTCCAGACAATGAAGTAAAGAGTATAGCAGGGCAGTTGGAGAAGAGGGAAAAGTAGGGCATTGGCATTGAGCAGCTTCAGGAGCCTTCCCTAGTTCAGAGATAGGCTCTACAAGTTCTTATTAACTTCCCGTGGAGAAGAGAATTTATCTGTGCTCCTCTCAGAAGCTTCTAATTTCCAATCAAGATGAGTTTCCCATTTATTCAGTTTAATTTTAGAGCTGGCATTTTCTAATTGTACACGCAAAAGAAATTAATTTAGGTGTCAAAAGAATCCATTTTGGCCATCTTAAGTCCATATCACCTCTAGTTAAATCTTCCTATTTCTGTAGTACTTGCAAGTGAAGGCTTCCTATTAATTGTATATCTGCAGAAGTATTAATGGGGGCTGGAGCTAGGAGTTTGCAGCTTTGGAGGAATGAATTCCCATGGTAATATTAGCTTTATTTTGAGATCTGCAGAATTTTAATACATTTCTAGGGATATTGTGTAGTGTGTTGAAGTGTGCTGCTTATAAGTTGAGCTCCAAGGGGCTGTCACCTCCCAAGTCATTTCATCCTTCTTACATGTCTCGTTTTCTCTTCCCAGCTATCTAATACAACCGCTTTACTTTTATGCTCTAGGACATATTAGACTCTCAAGAGAACATAATTTACTTATCACAACAGCTAGCCATAAAGGGACATAGGATCTCAAAGGATAAGTTTCAATTTTGTTTACCCCAGGTAAAATACCTTGATTATCTAATATATCAAGATGGGATACTAATTTACCCTGAAAGACTCAGAGGAATAATATCCTTTCCTCTTCTAGAAGCAAGGAAGCAAACAAACAAAACAGCTTAGAGGGTTCCTAGGTCTGATAGCATACTGTCACAATTTGATTCCATATTTTTTATTAATGGCCCAGCCTCTATATGTCTTCTTAAAATGAAATTGACCTGATCCAATTTAGCAGAACCCAGAAGTGAAACAAACTGTAAAATCTCTAAAGAATTATCTAAAGCTCCTGCTCTGGGACATCTTAATTATGAACTTTCTAATTTATTATACATGAAAATGAAGGAAACACTTTAGCAGTTTCTGCTCAAAAGCATAGAGTTCATTATAGGCCTACAGAATATTATAGTCAGCAATTAGATTCCATAGCCAAAGGGCTCCCTCCCTGGATGAAGATCATCTTTGCTACAGCCATGTTGTGTAAACCAACGGAAAAGATAGTTTTGGGATCTCCTTTATTTTCCTTATTCTGTTGAATCTCCACCAAATTCTCATCATACTCAACACTTCTGTCAGCCAACTGGCTCTTGCTGTCTGTGTCTAATATTACTTTAACTTGCTTAATGTAACATTTTTAAACCAGCAACTTTGCTACCTTCTTTGCAGGTTGAAAACAACCACAATTACGTTTTGCCTACTGGCCACCTTCTTGTTCCTAGGAATGGTTTATAGGAAACTCCTATTGATAATGCTGACTTTATTTGGTTTACAGATTGCCCTTTAAAGATGAACAGGAATCTGACCAAGCTAGATATGCAATAACTTCCATGGTGGACATATTGAAGATTCGTATTTACCTGAAGAAAATCTGTCCAACATGCTGAATTAATTGTTTTAGCTTGGGCTTGTCAAGTGACCAAAAATCAAATAGCCAGTATTTGCACTGATAGCTGTGCGGTTGCTATAGTCCACAGACTTTGGAATAATGTGGAAGCAGCGAGGCTTCTTAATTTTTTCAGGGGAGCCCTTACGAATGGAAAATAAGTTGCAGAATTATTACATGTCATACAGAGTTTAAACAATTGGCAATTATCAAAATTCTAGGACATTCTAAAGCTGCCACCAGGAAAGCAACAAGAAATCATTTAGCTGACGCTGCAGCTAGACAGACAACATTAAACAGCCAAATTATCCAGACCTGAGAATGCTGCTTGCTTCCTGTTAAATCAATAAGACTCTCTTTATAGTTCCAACGGTCAGTGCAGAAGAAAAGTTGATATGGCAACAAAAAGGGGGAAACTTTTTCCCAGACAAACAGATATGGTTTGGACCCAATCAGAAAATAATTTTATCTATAGGGCTTAATTACGTATACTTTAACATGTACATGAGCTAGTATATTGGGGTCCTTAAAATGATTATTTCATAGAGTAGACAATATTACTGGAAACCTTCTACTATAGTTCATAAAGTATATAGCAGATGTTCTAGCTTTCCAAAATATAACCATGGAAAATCATTGCACAGATCTCAAGGATATTTCCACTTCCTTTAGATCCATTTGAGGTATGGTGATTGGATTTTATCCAAATGCTACCATCTCAAGGATACAAATACAGGGTGTCCCAAAACATGTGTATGTACTTTAACAGCAGATAGCTCAATTGATATTTCTTTTCAGCCAGACTAAGATTTGAACAAAGGAAATTCATCCTAAAATGCTACTGGAAATTTGAAAACACAGTTGAAGTACAAACACTGCATTTATAATTATTCAAAGTGTGTATAGCCTGGTCAGCATGCCTCAGTGGTTGAGCGCCAACCTATGAACTGAGTCTCAGTGAGGGCACATGCCAGGGTTGCAGGCTCGATCCCCAGTGGGGGGCATGCAGGAGGCAGCTGATCAATCATTCTCTGTCATCATTGATGTTTTTATCTCTCTCTCCCCCTCTCCCTTCCTTTCTGATATCAATTAAAAAATATACAATAAACAAAGTGTGTATATATTTTGGGGGGACACCCTATATGTGTTAGTTATGATTGGTATATTTTCTTATTTGCAGGAGAGCAACAACTTTAACAATAGGTAAATTACTATTGGAAAAAATAATTCCTAATTGGGGCATTTCCTCTGAGTTACAGTGACTGAGGAACTCATTTCACTGGGCAAATAATACAAGCCATTTGTAATATTTGGCCTATTCTACAGTATTTTTATTGTGCCTATCACCCCAGTTCTCTGGATTGGTGGAACATACTATAAATGGTACAACTTAAAACACAACTAAATAAATTTTCAGAAGCTATTAATCTCCCCTGGCCAAAAACTTGACCTGAGCTATAGTGTTCCTTAACCTGAAATCTATTTTTTTTTTTTGGTGAACATAGCCTTTCTCCACATGAAATAGTCATCAGCTACCCTATGAATCTGGATGAAGGAGCATATGAGGAGAAAACCAACTTTGCTAAAAGGAGATATTCTACATTATTGTCGAGGGCGTATTAATCAGCTTAAAGAGATTGATAAATTAGTAACCAATTCATTTCACAATGTGCTCCTGGGAGACAAAGATTTCAAAGACCATGATTTATAATCAGGAGATTTGGTCTAATGGAAAAGACATCAAATAAAAGACTCCCTCCAACCTTGTTAGAGGGGACCTTCCCAGATATTACTAATCCATGTGCAGTCAAACTTAAAGGAGTTAACTCATAAATTCACATTTCTCATTTTAAAAAGGCATCTAACTGTGAATGGACATCTTCCTGATTCTGACACTCGCCTCTGTCTACAGTGGACATCAAAGACTTCTTGAAGATAAGCCATCCATATCAGAGATATACAGCTCTCCCAAGACAAGGCCTGTATACCTACAAATTGATGTTGAACTTTAAAAAATTGGTTTGATAGTCTTTATCTGTCTGCTAATAATATTGGTCATAATAATAGTAATACTTGTTCTTTGTGTTTTTCTCAAACTTTGTATATATACCCCAACTATTAATAATGCTGAAGGTGTAGAAGATAACTTTTGTGTTATCAATAACGCTCTTTTTATGTTTTCTCTTTTGAAATTTAGAAGGAATGTTATTGCAAAAGAAAGGAAAAGAATGTGTGTTTTTTTAAGGGAAAGTAAAAGGGAGTAGTTTGTCCTAATAAGTTGGTTATTTCTGAATGAGTAAAATGAGTAAGAGTAAAAAGAACAGGGAAGTTGTAGAAGGTTAGTGGGAAAGGAATATTGAGAAAGGAACTTTATGTATAAATGTTAGAACCCAATTGTGGGAATATGCTTATTCCCTAACCCAACTAACTATATTGATTCAGATAGAAGCTGAAGTGCCTATAAAAATATGGTTCTCTATAACTGCTTCCAAGGCACAAGAAATTTACCTATGAAACTCTGGAATTTTAAATGGGCCACAAATAAACCTTAAAGTTACAGCTTCCGATTGCACAACCATCAGTAATCAGATTATAAATGGTATTTGAGTGCCACCAATGAGAAGTAGATAGGCCATAGAAAATGGAAATCCATCTCATAATTGTGAAAACTGAAGAGGTGTGTGGTGTGCCCTCAAACTATAAGTAAATGCTATACTAAATACAAAATACAGAAAAGTGAGACAGATAATAAAACTTGGATCATGATAGCTTATAGGTTAGAAATGATCCAGAGTATTTTTCTTAATGAAGGCCTATAAGACCTGACTTCCTCCCATTTACCTGCTTTTCACTTTTTAGAAAAATTTGGCCTTGACTTCCTTCTAAGGTCTTGCCCTATTGCCAGTGGTCCATTGTTCAGCAAGACAAATGCTGACACTAAGATTTTCTAGGAATGAGCCTTCCTAGCACTGAATAAACCTTTAATTTGAAGTTGTTTTCATCCTAAATCCAAAAGATCAGGGGACACACACACACACACACACACACACACACACACACTCTTATTTGTTTTTTATTTTTGTTAATCCTTACCTGAAGATATTTTTTCATTGATTTTTAGAGAGAGTGGAGGAGAGGGAGGGAGAGGGAGAGGAAGAGAGAGAAACATCGATGTGAGAGAGACACATGGATTGGTTGCCTTTCTGCACATGCCCCCACCGGCCATGGATGGAACCTGCAACCCAGTTATGTGCCCTTGCCCAGGAATCAAACCCCTAACCCTTTGGTGCACAGGACGATATTCTAATCACTGAGAAATGCCAGCCAGGGCTGGACACTCATGTATTTTTAAAATAGGTGTTTTGTAATAATCTCATACATTATATGGGACTTTCAACTTGGTGGTAAATTGTCATAATTTTTATTATTTTAAAATAATGGGTTTGAGGCAACTATATGGAAATGTCAATATTCATTCCAACCACCCTTTTATTAGAAATGGCCCAGTTTAAAGCTATATTCTCCAGCCTCTTTTGCAGCTAGGATGACCATGTGACTAAGTTCTAACCAATAAGATATGAGCAGAAGTGTCATACCATCCAGGCAGCCTTCCTGAAGGAACTAGATATTTTGCACCTTTTTCCTCTACTTTCTTCTGGCTGAATGATGTAAGATGCTGGAAAGTTGGCAGCCATAGTGGACCATGAGATGCTGTGCTAAGAAGGGTGGAGAAGCAAGACAGAAGGAGCATGGGTCCCTGATACCTGGAGTCAACTATCCTAGCCCTGGGCTATCTTGTGTTGGACTTTTTTGTCATGAGAGAGAAATAATTTCTGTTTAAACTACTGTTATTTTAGTTTTTCTGTCATATGTAACCAAACCTAATTCTAATTGATAAAATATGCACCTATTTTTTGTAAAACCTGTGCTAGATGCTGCAGGAGATGCAAAGGTGCATACAATTTTGACACACAAAGACTTGGACAAGAAGGTTCTGTCTGGGTATGAAGGAAATGCTAAGAAAGGTTTGGGTTGGCAGGTCCGTGTGGACATGAAGAGGAGTTATGAGAGATGAGGCCAGGGAATATGATGGAAGGAGCTTGAACACCAGGCTAATGAGGATGGACTTGATCCTGTGACAAACACAGAGCAGATAGCCTTGCCCCAAATTTGGAAATGAAGAAACTTGGGCCTCAGTTGGTTATGGGGCTTTTCCAAGGTCACCCAGCCAGGGAATGGCAGAGCCAATCTCAGTTCTTCTAACAGTTGGCCCAGTGCCATCCCACAACTTGGTACTGCCTTTGAGAGAATCTGGGTCAGAAAGAATAGGAATGGATGTTTTGCACTTTGACATAACCAGGAAACAAGCCTGCACCCTCTGCCCCAACATTCCCCAAACCTCTAGGCTGAAGCTTCAAGGGGTTCTAGAAGTCGAGGATCCAGAACTAACTTTAGGTTAGAGCCTGGCCCTCTGCTATAGTGGCCAGGCTGCTGCTTTGCTATGTCATAAGGACCCATATGTGAGATACAGTACTGGCTACTCTGCATATCTAATTTACTTCCCTCAACAGCCTACCAGGAAAGTCATACACCACCCTATTTTACAATGAAAATGAAGAAACCGAGGCTCTAAGAATTGAAGCCACCCACCCAAAGTCACTCAGTTGATGGCAAACTTGAGGCATAAAGTTATGTTTATTCGATCCATTCCAATGTCTTCCCAATCCCTGCCAAAGCATGGAGCAGTCTCTTGCTCCTGCTCAGACTCCTAGGACTTACCTGATTTGATGGGTTGACCAGTGTCAAGGATCTCCTGTAAGATGGCAGCTGTGTGCATTCCACCTGCAGTCAGGAGACAGTGTCCCATCCAGGAATTACATCACCTGCACCCTCCACATGACCCCATGTGGGTGAGTCTCCTGGGAACAGGGGGCCCACTAATGCCCAGACCTCTGTGGCCTTGGGCTGCCCAGGGTTCTTAGTCTTGGGTGGTCATGGGGCAGGAATATCAAAGTCCTCCCATGCTAGGTTTTGGAGTTCACAGATTCCAGTGAGTGGTTTCACAGGATCCAGGACACTCTGTTCTGTGTGTCCTTTCTGTGGCTGGCATGGTTAGAATGTATTTGTTATTATTTGCACTGACATTCATTCAATAAGCAACTGGTCACTGGAACTAAATCTCCTATCCTATCATTGCCAATATTTAGAGAGTTGAGTTTCATTTTGCTGTTCATCCAGTGTACATCTTTCCAATAATGTGGTATGTCCAGTGTTCCAACACAAAACACGCACCCCCCTAAGCTAACCACACTGGTTTTCTTCTGGAATTTTCACAGGAAACACCCTGAGGTGTAGCCTGCAGAGCTGAAGATGAGATATGCTCTCTGAGGTCTCTCTCCATTTACTGCCCACCCACCAGGGGCCAAGCACTTTTCCAGGATTTTCCCTGGATGGTCTCTCGTAGCCCTGTCCCCTCACTGGTCTATAGGCTCTAGGTCAGACAGCCGATGTTTCTGTAGCCGTGGGCTCCAGGCCCAGTCTGGAATCAGTTCTCAGTGAGCATCTACTGAGTTGATCAGATGGAAACAGAGCTGATGGACAGCACGAGGCCCATCCTCTGCCCCAGAGCCCAGAAGAGATGTGCAGGCAGGCGGGGCCCTGTCCTCATGGAGCAGGGAGGAGACAGAGGAGCTTCCTGGGAGCAAAGGAAGAGAACCCACCCATATTCTGTGAACTAAATGAGAGAAATGCTCTTTAGAAAAGAAACTGAATAAATGAACTTCCTGAGAGCAGGAGCTCAGTCAGGGAGCACGCTCAGACCCTTGTGTGAGGGACACATCCCTCTCTGGAGTGGCCTTCCCGCCACCGCCAGCGCCAGAGCTGGCTGTAGAGGCAAAGGGGCTGCTTCTTGGACTGGCAGTAGACGGAGGCATACCTGTGAGTGTCTCCCCACCTCGCTGGGAGGGGGACTCATCGGCCACTAAGGAGGGTCCTGACCTCTTCATGGGGAGGCAGCCAAATGCTGGGCCCAGTGTCCTCCGTGACCCCCTGCTGAGGAGTGGACACCAGGCAGAGGCTTTCTCTGACCTGCGCAGCCCTCACCTGATTTGGAAGCACAAAGGGAGAATTATTAGAGGGCTGCTTTATTCAGTCCCTCTCTCTTTGTAAACTATCTTTAGAGAAAGGCACTGCCTTGGCATTTAGAGAGAAGTTGCATGTAAGAATTTGTTGCTGTTGCTGTTGTTAACCACCAAACAGTGAAAGCAAATCAGAAATACTCCAACGTCAGCCACGCTGCCAAATTGCTTAAAAATACAGCCTAAGGCCCTAGCTGGGTTTCTCAGTGGTTAGAGCTTTGGCCCAAGGATTGAAGAGTCTCAGGTTTGATTGCAATCAAGGGTATATACCTCGGTTGCAAGCTCCATCCCTGGCACTGCTCAGGGAGCATGCAAGAGGCAACCAATCAATGTGTCTCTCTCACACTGATATTTCTCTCTCTCCCCCTTTCCTCCCTTCCACTCTCTTAAAAAACAATGGGAAAAAAATATTCTCGTGTGAGGATTCCCTTCAGTTCCCCTTCAGTCATCACATTTTAAATTTCTGAAAGAATAGAGAACTTTCTGAGGAGAACTTGTCATAAGCTATCACCTGACAAAATGTTTCCCCCTTTCCTTCCCCAATGTCCCCCATTAGGGTTTTGCAGGCACATTTGATTGCAACAACTTTGGGTGAAGCTAACTCACCTTGTGGCCTTGGGCTAGTCCCTATCACTCTGGGTCTCAGGCGCAGGACCTCTGAGTCTCCTCCCCGCCCCCCAGGTGGAGCCCCTTTCAGGGCATGAGCCCACAGCCAGCGGTCCCATTAGGAGCCAATGCAGGGCCTGAAGTTAGAGGTCTGCAGGGAGCACGTCTGCTCTGGCTAAAATGCTCCTAAACTGCTGCTAACACAGAGGTTCCAGACTCGCAAGCTTCCAAGTGGCTCCACGGAATGCAGTGTTTTCTTCTGTACCAAATGACTGCCGGGACCACAGGCCCTGGCCAGGTCTTAGCTGGCGCAGTGGAAAAGAAGGAAATTGACTTTGTGCCCTCCTGCTTTCTCCTCCAGTGGCCTCCTGGGCCGCCCTCTCTGGCCCCCTTCCCACACCCCTGCCACCGTGCCATCACCACCATGAGAGTCCAGGCCCTTGCACAGCCCGCAGTGGCTCACCACGCCTGGCCTTGCGCGACCCTCTCCTTCCCTGCCTGCTGAGGCGCATCTCTGGAAGCTGCTCTCAGGTGGAGAGGAGCCAATGATGGGCTCATGCTTAGCATAGTGCTTCCTAATGAATTACAATGCAGACGTCCTGTAGAAGAACAAATCTATCAGGTTCCCAAAGACATTAATTTTAAAAACGTAGAACTTGAGGCATCAAAGATGAACCAAGAGAGGGAGGTGTTTTGTGGCATGGGGGCCTTCCAACACCAAATTTTTGGATTTGGGTGCGGCTCTACCCTGTCCTTTAAAACTCTGTGCTCTTTGGAAATTTCTTCCACCACCCTGAAATCGAATCTCTGTGACTGTAAAATGGCTCTGGAGCCACTGACCTACCGCCACGAGATCACGTGAACGTGCTTGCAAGCGGTAAATCTCAGGTTTTACCGCTCCATGCCCAGGGCCTCTCCCCCACCTCCCTGCCTGTGTGTCAACCACCCCAGCCCCTACATCCTCCCCATCTTAGCTCCACCTCTAAGAAGCCCTGTGGAGAAGAGGGAAGGAGGGAGAGAGAGAAAGATGCTGAAGTTTTCTGGTCCAACCTTCCCCACGCTTCATCCCCTCCCCACCTCCTATCACCACAGGGACACCGAATGTTGTTTTGTGTGCCGATGCCCTCTCCCCCGAGGAAACACTCCAAATCTCCAA
Organism: Myotis brandtii; assembly: GCF_000412655.1. Classification (NCBI taxonomy): domain Eukaryota; kingdom Metazoa; phylum Chordata; class Mammalia; order Chiroptera; family Vespertilionidae; genus Myotis; species Myotis brandtii. The sequence goes on along the minus strand of NW_005356751.1, from coordinate 2,006,565 downwards.
ACCCACAGGCTGAATTTCCCCACGGGGTTTCTGACACCATCTGTGACAGGACGACAGGAGACCGGTGTGGAGGGGGTAGGACGGAGGATCTGTGTGGAGCTTCGAGGACGAAATCAGGAGACAGAGGAATAGCTTTCTTTCTTCTTTTTTTTTAAAACCTACACAAAAATGTGTCCCTTCTGACACTATTCACAGCCTCTGTCAGCCCCTGGAAGAGTGGGCAGTGCGGTGACATCAGGCAGCAATGGATGGGGCAATTCCCATACATTCCTCTCAGAGGGCAGCCCTCAGTCCCCAGCAGCCTGGACACTCTCCTTTATGTAAGTGTAAACATTTCTTGTCATTTCCTAAGATTAACATTTATAAAGTCATAACTTGTTGGGAATTATTCTAGCTATTCCTAATTACCATTAAGCTCATATGATAACAGTGTGTTCCCAAATAAGTTTGGGGACTGTTCTAAAAGTGCTAACATAGAAATAAGAGCAAATAAAACAAAGCCAATTCATAGGACACCAGAACACTGTAAAGTGAGGGGCCATCGTGTTTACTAAGTCCCCGGCTCAGCTGATGGATTTAAGTACAGCGTGCTGGGTAACAAGATTGCTCACTGATCAGAGCTGGGTTAGAGCCCACTTCTAATCCAGGTTGTGAGTGGTTGAGAACAAAACAGCAGTAAAATAATATAAACTGAAAGATAATTATGATCCAAAAAAGGGGGCAGATTTAAAGCTGGTTCAAAACTAAACACCAGTTTAAATCAAGATAACACATACATGGAAATTAAATTTAAATGGAAAAAAAGCATACGTGGAAATGCAAATTTTCTTTTATTTATTTTTTTTGAAAATGCAAATTTTAAACGAGAAGAGAAAATGTAACTGGGAATCCACCAAGCTGTCCACCGATGGAGGGTCAGCCATAGGTACCCTAGCGGGCCGTGATTCTAAGGAGGAAGTGATGGTATATTGAGAAAACAAAGGCCAGAGCCAAAACAGTCACAAAATGCTGGGGCTTGTGTTTCATACAAATTGAAGTCAGAAATGGAGCTGCAACCTCATTTTCTGTGAAAATGATGAGGAAGAATAAATAGAAAGAAAACAGGTTTTTCTTCCCTTCCCACAAAAGGGAATTAAATGTCAATAATGAGAAAAACAATGTAATTAAGAGACTTTCCAAGCCCAGATAAACTTTCTGAGTTTCATTGGGGTGAGTGCCCAAACCAGATTGCTCCAGGACAAGGCCCTTATAGTGGCTCTGAAAAGCAAGCTGAGGACAGATGCTCTGTGGGCGCTTGTTGCTGGCAGGGTGAAGAGGTTGTGAGGACTGAGAAGGCTGGGAAGAAAGGTTCCATTGTAAGGACTTCGACTTTCAGCCTAAAGATATTCACCTCCTCCACCATCTTCTTTCCCTGCTGTATCATCTTGGGCTAGCAGTGTGACGCTAAGTCATGGGCTTGCACCTCATACCAATCCAACAAGTGATTAAGAGAATTCCTGAAACCCTACCCCCACCCCCATTTTCCCTGTTTGATTAGAGTAGGTGCCCAAATCAGGTTGCTACAGGACAAGGACCTGTTTTCCAAATACTGTCACTCAATGAGTAGTTTACCAATCACCTTCCAGCCGGGACTCCCCAGAGGCCAGAGGCAAGGCTGTTCACGGGAAATGAAGGAAGAGAACTGCATCTACAATGTTTAAGCCACACATCCAGAACTCCTGGACAACGAGAAATGAGAGTGGAGCAACACTAATAGAAACATGAGATGGACCGCACAAGAGAAGAATTCTTACTGGTGGAATGCTCAACTGCAATAAAGTGGATAATGTGGCTTAAGTTTAAATATGATACTAGTAAATCCCATGGATCTAGATATTTACTTGGGTGTGTTTTTTTTCTTCTCCAGAATTGTCCAAAATAATGCTAAGTACCTAAAGAAAGAAGCATTATGCATACAAATGACACAGCATTGTCCTTGAAACTCAAAAATAGTGAGCTGTAAAACGGGATAGAGTTGTATAATGAACATGCCCTTCCTCAAGCCCATTGGCCAGAAATACAGAATTTTGAACCTTGAAGAAACCTTAATAGGAGACCCACGTTTAAGGTAATAAAACCATCTGACAAAATGAGGCACAGGGCCTTGGAAAGGGCCAGTGCAAGGAGGGGCTTTAAAGCCTAAGCATCTTTGGCTTCATGGTATACCTACCTCGGCCAGTGATCGCTGTGTGATTCCTTTAAATAGGGGTTTACTGTATTCCATTGACTCAGACTTTTAAACCTTGAAATATGAACTGGCTTGTCCATGGCCATACAGCTAGTTGCTGGAAAAGTTAGAGATCAAGCCCAGTCTTTCCAATCCAAATTCAGAACTGTGTTCCTTACTCTCATGACATCTCCCACTACTTTATATACATACATCCTGAATCATCCAAAAGAAGCTCAAGCTTTTAGTTTCAGGTCGTCAATAAAAGTTCTTAATCATCTAGCAACTCAAAAGAAAAACCACTCTAACATTTAGAAGTAAAGTAACCTAGGACTTAGTCCAGCCCTAAACGGAAGCTGGTGGGTGATACCAGGCGCCATATGTCAGGCTGGTGACAGCCCAGATCTCTCCTGCTTGTGCTCATCTCTGTTCTCTGTTTCTTCCAGAATCAGGTGCCAGGGCTAATTAAATTCCTGATTACAGCTCAAGGCACCACTAGGGGTTCAGCTGGTGAGCTGGCTGGATAGAAAGCACAAAACAGTTGCCTCTGTTTGATTTCCATAGACATTGGGATTAAATGAGTAGAGCTATCCAATATTCCTCCCAAACCATTCATTCAATCATTCATTCACATTCTTAATGAGCACCTTAGGACATAGGATACACCAATCTCTCCTCTCGAGGAATTTACAGTCCATTTGAGGAGATAAAAAATAAACACATGAGAAAGATAAGCACCATATGATTTCACTTATATGTGGAATCTAAAGAACAACATAAACAAACAAACAAACAAAATAGAAATAGACTTATAGATACAAAGAACAGACTGATGGTTGCCAGAGAGGAGGGGGTTGGAGGACTGGGTGAAAAAGGTGAAGGAGTTAAGAAGTACAAATTGATAGTTACAAAATAGTCACCGGGATGTGAAGTACAGCATAGGGAATGTAGTCAATAATATTATAATGATATGTATGGTGCCACGTGGGTACTAGAAATCTCAAGGGGGTCACTTTGTAAAGTATATGATTATCTAACCACTATGCTGTATACCTGAAACTAATACAAAATAATACTGAATGTAAACTGTAATTGAAAAATAAAATTTAAATTTAAAAAGTTTTTTTAAAATGAACTCATGCCCTGACTGGTTTGGCTCAGTGGATAGAGCGTTGGCCTGTGGACTCAAGGGTCCCAGGTTCGATTCCAGTCACGGGCACCAAAAATAAATAAATAAATAAACAAACAAACAAACTCATGAGAAGTCAAGGTAGAGCAAATTGTAGGCAGATCAGAAGAGCAAAGACAAAGGTTCCTCGAGGTGGAGCTAATCCATGTGGCATTTGTGGAGGAGGCAGAGCCTATAAGCTCCTAGGAAGAACTAGACATAAAGCTTCTTGGTCCTTCCATTCCTTATTTGAGCAAAGAAATATCTCAGTGACACTGAAAAGTAGGACACACCAGCCAGTTGCCTAGAGATTTGATAATTTCTGATGTTTCTCCGAAGTGAAAGCTAAGGTTATTGGGGATCCAGTCTCCTTACTATACACAGGCCCCTTGGGGCCATGCTTGGGATGACAGATAGATGAGCATTTCTTCAGTGGCACTAGCTCACTTAGAATATTATCTCTCAGCCACATTAGACCGAATGCCTCTTTTATAACAAATAATTTATAACTCTACCTTCATTATGCTCAAATGAAAACTACAGATAATATAATCTGCCTACACACAAAATTCCCCCTCCAAAATCCATAATTTCAAAACAATTAAAATAATGCACTCACTGTGTTATAATCAAGGAACAAAGAAAAGCAATTTTATAGTAAAAGAATAAGTATTTCAATGCCTAGAAAAAATGTGTACACAGCTACCCTGGAAGACCAAATGAGTAGTTAGATGTCTGCACTTAGGTGCAGAATCCCTGTGAACACAATACTTAATAATTGCACAGGTTCGTGTGTGTTTTAAGGGCCACTCAAATACTGTAATTTGCACTGCCATTCACAGTATGATTTGCCAGAATAGTGAACAGTAAAGTTACTGTAAAGTTACTCCTCAGTAAAGTTACTCCTTCACTCGATTTTGTCCCTTCAGTGTGTACCTCCTTCATTCAATTTTTCATTCCTGAAAAATTCAATGTCTGTTAAAACTGCAAAAAATTCTTTGTGTAAAATGGTGTTGGATGCTAGGACCTGATAACTATGAACAGGATTTGCACAGACATCAACATGTAGTGGGACATTTGAAAGCATGCAGAACAGCCCCCTGTGTGCAGACTGTCCTGGCTACTGCAGAAACTCTGGCATCTTTGCCCATCCACACAGTGCCAGGGGCACTCCCCACTCCCATCATTGTGACAATACCTCAATAAGTTCTCAAAAATGCCTCTTACTTATAGCAGGTAGAACCACCCTCTCTGGGAAGCCTAAATTAGAGGATTAGAGGGTAGGGTGTGTGTGTGTGTGTGTGTGTGTGTGTGTGTGTGTAAGTCATATGTGTCTTCCAAAACCTGAAGTTAGAGATCACTATTGTCACCCTATTGCCCCCTGTGATGGTTAATTTTATTTATCAACTTGTCAGGGTCATGGGGTACCAAGATATTTGGTCAAACAGTATTCTGGGAGTTGATGTGAGTGTGTTTTCGGGTGAGATTAACATTGAAATCAGTAGGCTGAGTAAAAAAAATTTCTCTCCCCAGTGTGGGTGGGTCTCATCCAATCAGTTGCAGGCCTGAATAGAACAGAAAGGCTGACCCTCCCTCAAGTCAGGGAGAATGCTTTCTGCCTGATGGCCTTTGCTGGCATTTAGACTGGAGCCTTACTGTCCACATTCCTGGATCTCCAGCTTAGCAACTCACCCTGCACATCTTGTCAGCCTCCATAATCATGCAAGCCAATTCCTTATAATACATATCTGTGTATCTGTATAGTGAGAGACTGTCTCTATATACTGTCTATACTTATCTGTGCATACATGCTATTGCTTCTGTTTCTCTAAACACTCCCATACAAGTCAGAGCCATGTCCTTGCTCTGGCCTGCCTCCTGCCTCTGGTCCCCCACTCCAGGTGCTGGGCTCTCCCTATCACAGCCCTTAGTCCTCCCTATGACACCCTGAAGCTCTGATGGAGGTTTCAGCTTCGATACACAGGACCCACCTCAAACTCAGCATGAACCAGGCCATGGCAAACAAGAAGGAGAGGGATGTCAACAAGGCACCCTCTAGAGATGGCTGGCCCCTGGGGATTTGGCCCCTTTCAGTATCCTCTTGAACACTCAGGCTTGGAGCCTCTTGTGAAACAGGAAGCACCTTGAGAGGAAGACATCGGTGTTAATTGTGCTCCCCCCAAAATGCAACAGGAGGTTCAATGGCCAGGCCAACGGCAGGGAGATTTTACAGGGTGAGCAGATGTAGAGAACCCCCTCTAAACACCTGGGATGGCGAAAGTTCTCAAGGGAGTACCTTCTCTCACTGCACAGAGGGCTGGTGGCATGAAACTTTGAGATTACTCCCCCTTCAGTGAGTGAATCCTATGTTCAGGAAAGGAGGTCTCAGAAAGAAACCATGGCAATGTTATTTCATCTTCATATATAAAATGCTAATATGCAAATAGACTGCACGGCGGAACAACCGAACAACAGGTCGCTATGACATGTGCTGACCACCAGGGGGCGCGTGCGGAACATGGCAGCTATCAGCAGCAGGCAGCAGAGTGCAGAACATGGCGGTGGCGGCCATTGCAGAATGGTGGAGCAGGTGAGGGTGGGGAGCCAGACCAAAGTGGGGCGCCAGTCGCTGTCATCAGGGTGAGCCTCTGGTGGTTACTGAAAATTCTTTGCTCCCACGCACCGCAGTCCCGCCTGGCCCTCACACCTACTGCTGGCGTTAGCCCTGCTCACACCTGTTGCTGGTGCCTGGCACCAGCCCCGATCTCGGCGTCAGCAGGTGCAAGTGGCGGCTGCCAGCCCTGATCACCCCTGAGGGATTCTCCACCTCCCCCTGCTCCTGAGGAGCGATCGAGGCAGCAGCTGCCACTTGTACCCACTGACGGCACCGACCCCTGCTCACACCTGCTGCTGGCGCTGGCCCCAATCACTCCATGCCATCAGCAGGTGCAAGCAGGGCCTGGGAGCAGCAGCAGCAGGAGTGGGGCTGCCGGCAGACAGGGGACAGGGGGCTGTGGTGGGAGGGGCCGGGTGGGGGCGTGGAGGATGGGCCAACACCTGCCCCTGTGTCCACCGCAGCCTCGCAGCCCACAGTTCCTTTCAAGGTGCACGAATTCGTGCACTGGGCCCCTAGTTTTATCATATATTCAGTCATTCAAAAATGTATTGTATTGAATGTCTACTGTATGCCAGGCCTGCATTAAGTTCTGGGAATATAATGATGAATGATGTTGTATTTTAAGGAGTTCACACCTGGCAGGGAGATGTCATATAAAAAGGCAATGATAAAATGATGGGATGTACACTGGGATAGGTAAACAATTACAGTGGGAGCACATAGTTGGGGCAGCTAAACCTCTCAAGGAGGTGGGGTCTGGATGGAGGAAGGCTCCCTAGAGGGAACACCAGAGGTTGGTTTTGAAGAATAATAAAGAAGGGAAAGGGACAAAAAAGGAAGAGATGAGCACTGCAATGGCATGGAGTAAGGAAGGAGCAGGTTCCTCCCAAAAGCTGGGAAAAGGAATATAAGCACAAGTGTGGAATGGTGAGAAACAGGCTAGAGAGAGTAGGCAGGGGCCAGGGCAGGGAGGGCACTGTGTGGGCCATGCCGGTGAGCTTGGTTTTCACTCTGAAGGCAATAGAAAGCCATGAAGTATTTTAAGCAAGGGAGTGACATGATCAGATTTGTGCAATAAACATATAACTCGGACCGAAGAATTTAAGAGCATAAATTAGCAGACTGGGAGCAAGAGGAGCACTCTGGAAAGTGTTGCAGTAATCTGGTTGAGGTGTGATGGGGCCCAAATTAAGTCACAAGGCAGGCAGGAAGGAAAGGCTATAAGGCAGCGGTTGTCACCCTGTGGGTCGTGACCCCTTTGGTGGTAGAGCAACCCTTTCACAGGGGTTGCCTAAGACCATCCTGCATATCAGATATTTACATTATGATTCATAACAGTAGCAACATTACAGTTATGAAGTAGCAACGAAAATAATTTTATGGTTGGGTCACAACATGAGGAACTGTATTTAAAGGGCCAGAAGGTTGAGAACCACTGCTATAAGGAATGGCAAGTGAAGAAAGGATTTGCACACTTGCATGCACACACAGACACACGCACACACACATATAGATCAATAAAATATTTTTAGAAGTTTACCATCACTAATCCTATATAATAAAAGCCTAATATGCTAAGTGTCTGGTCATCTGGTCTTCCAATCAATCAAAGCATAATATGCTAATGATTGCTAAAGCCGCTCAACCGCTCACTATGACATGCACTCACCACCAGTGGGCAGACCGTCCACCGGTTGAGCAGTCCCTGTAACGGTCACTGACCACCAGGGGGCAGATGCTCTGACCATAGGTTAGCTTGCTGCTGGGGTCTGGCTGATTGGGACTGAGCGAGATGGGCCAGACATGCCCTGGAGCCCTCCCATGGCTCCTCTCCGGATGGCCAACCTCCCATGTCCCTCCCCAGCCCTGATCATGCACTGGTGGGGTCCCTTGGCCTGGCCTGCACCCTCTGGCAATTCGGGCTGAGAGACCCCCCACCCCCCGAGTGCTCGAATTTTGTGCACCGGGCCTCTAGTAAAGCAATAAAAAATAAAATGATATGGTACTTTCTTCCATCAACTTAGAGTCTTTTTTTTGTTTTGTTTCTAGGGAATACAGGAGCAAAAGATGTGAGGACAGTTTGAACATGTTGAATTTGAGATCCCTGTGGGCCTCCAAGTGGTAGCTGGCCCTGTGTGTCTAGACCTCAGAAGAGAGGCCTAGGCTGCAGAGTTTGGGAATAGTCCATGGTAAGTGGTGCTCAGAAGCTTTGGAAATGGATGAAATCAACAAAGGAGAGTCTATAGAGAGGATGTAGGGTAAACCCTAGGAGAATGCTGGCAATTGAGGTGAATAAAGGTTGCAGAGCTGTTGAAGAAGGTTGAGAAGGATGGTCAGAGAAGTAGCAGGAAAACTAGAAGAAAGTGATGTCATGAGAGCCAAGAGCCAAGAGAGGAAGGAGTGTCAAGGAGGGAGTGATGAAGAGCACCAAAGGTTGCAGAGGGGTCAAAAACAGTTGACCTTCAGACTGAAAAGTATGCACTGTATTTAGCAAACAAGTCATCAGTGATTTGTTTCTTCTCTTTTACTTCATGTTTATTACTTATCTCACCCTTTCCCCCATTTCCTTTGTATTAATTAGTTAGCTAAAGTGGCTGTTCCATTCTTTTACGTATTTCCCTTTTTAATTTGGGAGCTCTACTCTTCCATTCTACCAGCTGTCGCCTCCTTTTTTGTTACTCATAGTTGGATTCATACTTTTCTTCCGTCATGTGAAGATGAGAGTCCAACTATTTTCCCCAGATTCTCTATTTTCCTTCTGTTCTTCCTCCTCTACAGGGTGAAAACTTTAGAATGCTTTCACTTCCCCCGTCACACACCAATATGAGACATAGCTATGGAACGCTTTTACTTCCCCTTTTTCCCTTAGTACTTTTAGTTCCAGACTATTATTAATGTTTCCCTTGAGATACGTCTCTTCTATTTTGAGCACTTCTATTACACATTCCTAGATGATCTATTATTGTCCATCCAAATGTAACTAATTATATATTGTACTGATCCTTGCTCATCACTCTTTTTTCTTCCTTTTTTCATCTTCCCTCCATCATGAAGACTTTAAGCCGATTCATTTATTATTTGGTAGGTCTTTTTTAACATCTTTTCCTCTGATGGAAGATGTGGGTGGCATGCCCTTTGAATGCTTGCATCTCCTCGGCTGCATTTCTTTCACTCTGACAGAGGAGTAAGGTCTTGCCACAGAATTCTTGGTATGCACTTGGTATGCAACATTTTATCTCTCGGATCTTCAAATGATTCACCTCAATCGTCTCTGCTTCAAGTATTATAGAAGAGAAAGCTGATGCCTCCGTGATCCTTCATCCTCTGTAAATAACTTTTACTCTCTGAAAGGTTGTAAGAGTTTCTTTTTATCCTTAGCCTTCAGGAAATTACCAAGCTATGACTCATTTGTCTTGCCCAGAACTTGCCCAAACCTTTTAATCAGCAGACTCAGACCTTTCATTTAGCTTGGGAAATTAACTTCCTATTGCTTAAGTATTACCTCTCTCTTTTCAATCTACTTAGTCTGCAGATGTTGTCTTTGGTCCCTGAAAGATTTTTTATGTTCTACTGGAATCTTTATATCCCAATGTTATTATTTTTAAAGTTATCGTTGTTCTCTAGTGGTTTGTTTTCATGTGCACCTCTTCTAAGAGCATTGCTGGACTTCTTAGGTATTATGGTGCTGTTTTCTTTTTTCTGCTCCCTGGGCTCAATGCCAGCCACAATGGTGGGTGTTCATTCCCATATCAAGGCCCTACAAGGAAAACTCTCATTCCCCAGTATTCTCATATTTTTTCCATCTCGGAGGTAGAGAAAGAACTCAGTGCACCTACAACTTCCCTCCCTCTCATCCAACCAGGTTCCTGTGCCAGGATACCTACTGGTGCCCAGATACTGGTACCTTCTTAAGATCACAGAAGGGGCAGTTTAGAGATCACATACTTTCATGCACAGCTTTAAGAAAACAGCACGAGCCCCATTCAAGAAGTCATCTCAGACTTCCCCCAACAGACACACTGATTCAGCAGCAATTCATGGACAGATTTCCTCTGTGAGAAATCTAGAAACTAATTGAAAGGCTCGTGGACCTCAGGCAAACATGAAGCCAGTCTCACTGAAACCAGTAGGAAAGTTCAGAACACTCTTTTGCCAGAATTCCTACTTCCAGCCATCATAATCCTACCAACAAAGAAAAGCCCAGGACTGGATGGCTTCCCTGGTAAATTCCACCAAACATTTAAAGTAGAATTAATGCCAATCCTCTTCAAAGTCTTTCAAAAGATTGAAAAGAAGGGAACACTTCCATACTCATTTAATGAGGCCAGCAAAGACACCACAAAAAAAGAAAACTGCAGGCCAATATCCCTGATAAACATAGATGCAAAAATGCTCAACAAAATACCAGCAAATTGAATTCAACTGCACATTTAAAGGATCATACACCATGACCAAGTGAAGTTTATCCCTGGGATGCAGAGATGGTTCAACATATGAAAATCCATTAATGTGACACACCTCATTAGCATAATAAAGGATAATAATCACTTGATCATCTCAATAAATGTAACAAAAAGTTTCATCCTGGCTGGCAGCTCAATGGTTAGAGTGATGGCCTTACACTGTTAGATGCTCTGTCAGTTGGGGGCCATGCCTGGGTTGCAGATTCAATCCCTGGCCCTGGTTGGGATGCATGTGGGAGGCAACCAGTCAATGTCTCTCTTTAACACCAATGTTTCTTTCTCTCTCTCCCCCTCCTCCCTTCTCTTCTACTCTCTAAAAATCAATGGGAAAAATATCCTTGGGTGAGGATTAACAACAAAAACAAAAAGTTTGACAAATTCAACAAATTTTATTCATGATTAAAAAAAACACACACCTCTTGCTGTGGCCAGTGTGCCTCTGTGGTTAGGTGGCGTCCTGTGCACCGAAAGGTTACACATGCCCAAGTTGTGGGCTTGATCCCCAGTAGGAGACAGCTGATTGATGATATGTTCTCACATTGATGTTTCTCTCTCTCCCTCTCACTTCCTCTCTTTAAAAATCAACAAAAATATATTTTTAAAAGACTCTAAACAAACTAGGAACAGTAGTAAAGTACCCCAGTATAATAAAGACACTACATAATAAGCCCACAGCTAGCATCATCCTCAATGATGAAGAGCTACAAGCTTTTCCTTTAGATCAGGAACAAGGTAAGGATTCCTACTTTTGCCATTTCTATTCAACATAGTGCTGGATGTCCTATCTAGAGCAAACAGATAAGAAAAATAAATATAAGGCATCCAAATTGGAAGAAAAAAGTAAAATTGACATTTTCAGACAACATAATCTTATATATAAAAAACCCTAAAGATTCCATAAAAATACTGTTAGAACTTGTCTGGCCAGCATGGCTCAGTGTTTGAGTGTTGACCCAAGAACCAGGAGGTCACAGTTTGATTCCTGGTCAGGGCACATTCCCAGGTTGTGGGCTTGATCCCCAGTGGGGGGCATGCAGGAGGCAGCCGATGAATGACTCTTTCATCGTTGATGTTTCTCTCTCCTTCTCCCTTCCTGTCTTAAATCAATAAAAATGTGTTTTTTTTTAAATACTGTTAGAACTAATAAATGAATTCAGTAAAAATGTAGGATACAAAATCAACATACAAAAATCAGTTGTGTTTCTATACAGTAACAACAAATCATATAAAAAGGAAATTAGAAAAATAATCTCATTTACAGTAGCACTATAAAAATAAAATATTTAGGAATGAATTTAAAGTAGTGAAAGACATAAATAAAACTGATTAAAGAAATCCATGAAAACACAAACAAAAGGAATGACTGTGGTCATGGGTTGGAAGATTTAATATTGTTAAAATGTCTATATTACCCAAATTTATCTGCAGATGCAATTCCCAATCAAAATCCCAATGGCAGCTTTTACAGAAAAAAAAATTCTAAAATTCATATGGACCAGCAAAAGACCAAATCAATGAATAGCCAAATCAATCTTGAGAAGAATGAAGCTGGAGACATTATACTTCCTGACTTCAACTTATAAAGGCACAATAATCAAAATAGTATAGTTCTGGCATAAAGACAGACATATAGACGGATGTAATAAACTATAAAGAACCCAGAAATCCATATGTATATATACAATCAACTGATGTTTGACAAGGGTGCTAATAATACACAATGGGTAAAGGATAGTCTCTTCAACAGATAGTGTTGAGAAAACTGATTATAAGTATGCAAAAGAAAGAAATTGGATCCTTTTCACCACACACAAAGATAAATTCAGAATGGATTAAAGACTTAAACATAAGACTTGAAACCATAAAACTCCTAGAAGAAAACACAGTGGGAAAGCTTCAGGACATTGGTCTTGGTGATAATTTTATGGATCTGACACCAAAAGCACAGGCAACAGAAGCAAAAATGGACAAGTGGGACTACATCAAATTAACAAGCTGCTTTACAGCAAAAGAAATAATCAACAGAGTGAAAAGGACATGTATGGAATGGGAAAAACTATATGAAAACCATTATGTGATAGGGATTCCTCCAAAATATGTAAGGAACTCCTATAACTCAATAGCAAAAATAACTAATAACCCAGTTTAAAAACAGGCTAAGGACTTGAATAGACATTTCTCCAGTGAAGACATACAAATGGCCAACAGGCACATGAAAAGATGCTTAATATCTCTAATTATCAGGGAAATGCAAGTCTAAATGACAATGAGATATCACTTCATACTTGTCAGGATGGCCATTATAAAAAACACAAGACAACAAGTGTTGGTGAGAATGTGGAGAAATGGGAGACTTGTACACCAATGGTAGGACGGTAAAGTGTTGCAGCTACTATGGAAAACAGCAGAGTTTCCTCAAACAATTAAAAATAGAATTATAATGTGACCCACCAATCCCACTTCTGGGTATTTATCCTAAAGAATGAAAATCCGGATCTCAAAGAGATATCTGCATTCCCCTATTTACTGCAGTACTAGTCACAATAGCCAAGATGTGAAAACACCCTAAATGTCCATTGACATATGAATGGATTAAAAAAATATTCCACATAATGGAATATTATTTAGTCTTTAAAAAGAAAGAAATTCTGCAGTATGAGATATGCATAAGCCTTGAGGACATTATGCCAAGTGAAATAAGCCAGTCATAAAAAGACAAATAGTGCATGATTATCCTTATATGAGGTATCTAAAGCATTCAAATTCATAGAATTAGAGTGGAATGGTAAGTGCAGGGATTGGGGGGAAGGGGATTTATGGGGAGTTACTAATCAAAGGACATGATGTTTTAGTTAATCAAGATGAATATGGCCTGTCCAGTGTTGCTAAGTGGTAGAGCGTTGACCCATGAACCAGGAGGTCACAGTTTGATTCTCAGTCAGGGCACCTACCCGGATTGTGGGCTCGATCCCCAGTAGGGGGCATGTGGGAGGCAGCCAATCAATGATTCTCCTCATTGATGGTTCTCTCTCTCCCTCTCCTTTCCTATCTCTCTAAAGTCAAGGAAAACATTTGAAAAATATTTTTAAAGGAATATGTTCTAGAGATCTGCTGTATGACATTGTGCCTATAGTCAACAATACTGTATAATATACTTAAAATTTTGTAAAGGAGATCTCATGTTAAGTATTCTTACCATAATAAAATTTAGAAGAAAAAAGTTTACTAGTAAATGGCACATAAGAATAACTCATTTCTAATTGTTTGGGTTTTTGTTTTTT
>NW_005356751.1:1990776-1992771 GCF_000412655.1 Myotis brandtii | reverse complement strand
AGAGGGAGGGAGGGAGGGAGGGAGGAAGGGAGGAAAAGGTATAGCCCAATATCACAGCTGTGCACATCTCTTTAAAAGAAGAAGTCACCTCAGTTCACGGTCTGTATCTGACCTGCGCTTCCCCTGTCCAGGGGCAGTCCTTCCATCTGCTGGCTCTGCAGATGGACTTCCATCCTTTTCAGGCTTGATATTGGCAGGCATCCCTTTTGGTCCCTCCCACTTAGCGTCTGGAGAGGTGAAACATATCTTACCTTGCTTGTCACTCTGGCTCCTGACCCCAGGAAGGAAAGGTCTTGGACTCTCAGGTCCCCAGTTCACCTTTCTTTCCGGTTCCCTATTCATCTTTGAGATGCAGAAATCCCCTACCTGGTCTCCAGGAAATCATGTTCTGGTCATTACTCTCTCTGCACCCTCCTTAAAATGCTAGACTGGGGACTGGATTCCTCTCTCATGAAGCTTGCACATTCTAGTATTCACTGCTTGCCCCGCCTTTGTTTTTAAGCTTTGGAGCCGAGTGCCACTCTAAGCCATTTTCCATTTCATCCATTTGAATCCTTTCCCTGCCCTATTTTTTGACTTCCTGTACATCATCTTGAACATTCCTAACTGGCCCAAACTTTAGGATAAAAAGGTTCCCACTTAAAAAAATTTATTTTTTAAAATTCATTGGTTGATTCTTGTATGTGCCCTGACCAAGGATGGAACACACAACCATGGCATATCTGGGTGACTCTCTAACCAACTGGCCTATCTAGCCAGGGCAGCAGGTTCCCACTTTGGATGAAGAGGCCATGGATGAATGCTAGCCAGATTTCAGTAGTATGACCACCTTGGGCAAGTCACTTAGCCATCTTGAACTTTGCTTTCTCATCCACGAAAAGGTTCTAAGACTTGCCCTGATCACTTCACAGGCTTATTATGGGGCTCAAATGACATGAGAAAGGACATTGAAAACTGAAGGCCTACACATGTATGCTTTGTTTTGTCCTTTCAAAAACAGTGGTTCAAGTTTCCTAAGTGAGGCTTTGCAGTATTAACTTACTTACACGGATTTAGCCATTTTAAAGACACTATAGAACTTCTCTTCATATTTTAATTCAGTTTCTGAAAATCACTCTTTTTATTTACTGAAAGGCCATAATTCCAGGTGAAAAAGAAGCCTCCTTTCTGCAATATGACAAGGTCACAATTTAAAGTCTACTTGCAGACCTTTCTCTGACATTGATCAGGTGGTCGATGCGGTAGACAGAAATGTGCTCCCTTGTCGGTGACAGATGCCATGTGTGTTTCCTTCCATGTCCTGCATGGATCAGGGTTCGGGATCTGAAAAGAGGAGCCGCACACAAATGAGAGAAAAATGACACGAGATAATTTTGAAATATTGGGGGACCAGGCGGGCAAGTCCAGAAGGACTTCCGCTGATGCTCAGGCCGCTCCAATCTTTTATTGAGCTTGGAGTAGCCCTTAGGTAAGGAGATTTCAATGACACACAGATTAGTTCATCAGCAGACAATTTCCAGGAATAGGCAGAATATCTGATCAACAATAATCAACAAGGATCTACACAAGTATCTAAGGAATGAAGTGAACTAAGGTGGAGATGATGCTTCAGCTACCATTATCTAGATTAACTGGGTGGTGTCTAAATTAACTGGGTGGTGCACAGCCCTAACCTTTGCTAGGGCTTCAAAGGTTACTAGCTTTTGGGGGTCTCTGTCTATACTCAGCTAGTGAAGACAATAAATGGACTTCGGCATCTCCCCCTTATTTTTTCTTTAAAAAATCAAGTATCTGTAGACTAGAAATATAAGAACAAGTCCCAATTTCAATGTCCAACAGTTCTGAGTCCAAGTTTCAATGTCCGACAGTTCATGTGTACATGCCAGCAATGAAATGCTGGTTCTGGATGGTGGACAAATGCAGGTCCAGTCCTCTCTGGTTTGGTCCTGGGCACCCTGCAGCTATGCACAGCTGCTGACTGCTAGCATGGCAAGG
>NW_005356751.1:1989665-1990251 GCF_000412655.1 Myotis brandtii | reverse complement strand
TTCTGTCCTGTGTTGTGTGTTCTGTCCTGTGTGAGCTCACTTCTGAAATTCTGTAGTGCCCGAAGCGGTCTAGGTGGACGCACTGCTGAAGGACCACGGGCCGGGGGAGTCGGAAGACGTTCCCCTCCCCCTCTGGAGGGATGAGTATTCCCCTCACGAGGGATGTGGTTTCCCCTCGAGGATCTGAGACAAGGCGGGTCGCTCCCACCGGTTGGTGTACGGCCATCGTCTAGCTTTCGAGTTCGCTTCCATGAAGTTGGAAGACTGCACTTTGGGGCCCTTTTGGTTGTCTTTTTGTGTTTTTCTGTTTTATTCTGTGGACTTACTGGACGGACATTATGGGACAGACTCAAACCACTCCTTTAAGAATTATGATTGATCATTTCAAAGAGATTAGGGGAGGCTATAGAGCTCCCTCAGGAATTAGGTAATTGTTAGTAATTGAATGGATTGTTTAAACTCTGAATGAATGTCTGGTGAAAGTGTGTGAGTGTGGAGGGAGGGAGCCTGCCCTCTCCTCTCCTTTGGCTCCACGACTTCGATCAGGCGGGCATCTGAGTGAGGATCTGTGAAAACAGGTCACCCC
>NW_005356751.1:1983443-1985076 GCF_000412655.1 Myotis brandtii | reverse complement strand
GAAAGGATCACTTTACGTCCTTGAGGAGGCTTAAGCATTCCTGTTGTTAGGCTAGATTTAAATTTAGGGTCTGTTAACTAAGCCTTCGTTTTTCTGGGTACCATTTTCAGCTGGACCAAGTCTCTTCTGTTATTTGGTTCCTGATCTGGGCTGGGCATGGGAAGCAAGAAGCAGCCATGGGGACAGGAGACCTTCCTCAGAAGGGGTGAGTGTTCAAGCCCCTGCACAATTGGGGGGGGGAGGATCTGGGCCCCACCTCTGTTGAACCCCAAGTTCTCTTCTACTGGCCCCTCGACTGTGCCTGTCTTAGGTCGTTCCTCCCTGAGGAATCTTACCTGTCATTGACTAACCAGCCATCCTCTGGGGCCAAGCAGAGTGATGTGAGGTTCAGTTCTATCTCCTTGTTAACCTATGCCCCTGTGGCCTCTATGCCCAGCAATTGCCTTTGGATCCCCTCACCTGGTGGTGGGGCCCCGGCATTGATCATGGGGAACCCAGGTTTCTTCTCCAGAGAGGGCCCAGCTTATGCCATTGGGCAAGAGACAGATCCATGGTACCAGCTATCATGATCTTCAGCTTGAACGGAGAGCTCAGATAACAGCTGTAGACAATTGAAATCCTCTTGGCAAAGAAAAAAGGTCAAGAGAGGTCAATACATCATGCTTAAGTGCCTTCCCAGGGGGCCTTCCACACAGTGGAAGGGAATAAATCCTTTTATGTCCTTAAATATTAAATTGCTGCCAAACATTTAAAGAATTAATTTGTAAGTTTGTTTGGGATAAATGCACAATATACTGTTTTAATGCATCAAAATTATTAATGAAACTTGTAGAATAGTACCATGTAAGAATATTCTTTGCTCTACTTTTTAAAGCATAAAAAATTATTAATGAAACTTGTAGAATAATACCATGTAAGAATATTCTTTGCTCTAGGTCATGACAACTTAATTTTAAACCCAAGGTTTGGAATGAGGAACCTAGTTTGCAAAAATAAGAAAAGCAATTTACAGAAGCAGAAACAGCATGCTATCCAAATTACAGTTCTGGGTAAACACATTATCTAGAGTCCTTGAGTAACCTAGGTTAAACTTAGGCATGTTATCTAAATTACAGTTTTGAGTCTAGAACCCTTGGGTGACCTGCTTAAACTTAGGCACTTTATCTAAATTACAGTTTTGGGTCTCCCGAACACTGAGTTGACTCGTTAACTGGAGCCCTCTGACCTTGGGATAGCTGTGCTGTCCTTCCCAGGTAAAGGAAAAATGTACCTTTTACTAGGATTCAATTGCTTACAAGGATAGTAATTGAAGTAAGTATTTTTTTAAAAAAGGCAAAGCAAGTAAATTTAGTGTTTAGTATACTTCTGATTCACAAGGGGCAAATGCTGCCCCACCTCCAGCCTAATTTTAAAATGCAGTAGCAAGGAGCTTTTGTTATTTCAAATTATATCTTAAAATTCCACTGCTGTATTTTAAGAAATATTAAACAAAATAGCTTGTTTTGCCCTTTCTCAGAGGCAAAAACTTAAAATATATATTTATTAATTTTTATTTGATAAAGCTTTCTATGTGATTTATTAAATTTGGTTAAATTAAAAAATCCTTTAAAAAGAGAGAATAAACTTTTGAAAA
>NW_005356751.1:1982092-1983345 GCF_000412655.1 Myotis brandtii | reverse complement strand
CTGCCCTCCCTTACCCCCCAGTGATGATGGAGGTCTTATATAAAAATTGTAGTAGTTTATCTTCCAATAGGTGACAGCCAAGTTCCCCTGAATATTCATTTAGTCCAATTTGGAAATTTAAATTAGTTGAAATAACATTTATTTTTTTTAACTTTACTTGTCCTAAGTTATGGACAGTAAATGACATTAATTAAATTTTTGGTATTAGTCTTTGCGTAAATTTATATAAACTTTGTTTAAGGAGGCAAAACACAAATTATTTACTTTAGCTTATGAAGCCCAATATATAGATTTTTAATTATAGTTAGATATTTGAAGGAAACCTCTTTTTATTTCCTTCTAGACACTTTTCTTTTTCACACAAGCAACAAATGTAAGGAACATGGTTGTCTTTTGAGATTTTAACAAATATTGCCGCAAAGCCATATATTTTAAGTGATTTTTCATTTATGGTGACTGTAATTATTGTCAGATTTAGTATTTTAACAACAATCTGTAAATGTTAGCAATTATATTTTTAGAGGGTATCCCCTTTGGTTTATTTGCATATACAAAGGAATCATGGGAAGCCTTCAGTAACCTTTTTAGAAGAATTTACTTTACTAGTATTCAATTGCTTACAAAGATAGTAAATTAAGTAAGTATTTTTGAAAAAGCAAAGCAAGTAAACTTAGTATTTAGTAAACTTCTGATTCACCAGGGGCAAACGCTGCCCCACCTCCAGCCTAATTTAAAATGCAGCAGTGAGGAGCTTTTGTTATTTCAAATACTTAAAATTTCGGCTGGGATCACAGAAATTGGACAGTAACCTTTTTAGAAGAATTTACTTTACTAGTATTCAATTGCTTACAAAGATAGTAAATTAAGTAAGTATTTTTGAAAAAGCAAAGCAAGTAAACTTAGTATTTAGTAAACTTCTGATTCACCAGGGGCAAACGCTGCCCCACCTCCAGCCTAATTTAAAATGCAGCAGTGAGGAGCTTTTGTTATTTCAAATACTTAAAATTTCGGCTGGGATCACAGAAATTGGACTACTGCTATCAGTCCCTTTTAAATACTTTGACATAAGCTATTTAACTTTTGTTTAGGGAGGGAACATATAACCTTTAATTGTCTTTAGTTTAAGGAAAGCAGGGTTTTCTATTTATTTATTTTTTTAAATTAAATCTTTATTGTTCAGATTATTACAATGGTTCCTCTTTTTTCCCACCATAACTTCCCTCCACCCAGTTCCCACCCCACCCTCCGCCCTC
>NW_005356751.1:1972531-1980468 GCF_000412655.1 Myotis brandtii | reverse complement strand
CGCCCTCAGCCGCCAGCCCGCTCCGCATGCACCTTCCACACCTTAGTATTTTACTTCCGCACTGCGCCTCCTCTGAGTCTCGGTATGCTTTTCTCTTTCCTTCTAGTTGTAGAATTTCCACTCAGCCAGCCTTCCTGTGGTTCTGGATGATGTCTGTTCTGTCTTTCAGTTGTATTTTTGAAGTGGTTGTTCAAAGCAGCAAACTCCGGTGTTTACCTATGCCGCCATCTTGGTTCTCCCCAGTCATACTGACTTTCTCAAATTAAGTCAGTAGTAGGAAGACCAATTTGTCTTGTCGAACAGGAAATCTCTGAACAAGTGTTAACTGGTTTCTTGTTGGGGTCCAACCCCAGCAGGTCCAGGGGTCCCCAAAGGTGTGGACGGAGTCGGCGAAGAAGGAATGACACAGAGACAGTGTTCAGTTGATCAGCAGCCTAGCCAGGATCTCCAGCCAAGTTCTATCAAGAAAGCAGGGTTTTCTAGATTTAAGAGATTAGAAACACTTTCTGCCCCATCCACATTTCTGTAGTAAAATTCCGCCTTAAAGCTCCACCCCTGAGATCCCATCCTGCCTCAGTGAGCAGATCCTTTTTGGCTAAGTCAGAGGGAGGGGCCTTTGTTGTTTCAAGATGGCAGCCCCCAGGGGAGCGGCAAGCCATGTGGCTGACATGGCAGCTGCCAAGTCATGCAGCCCAAAATGGTGGCTGTCTACATTGTTCTTTGCAATTAAATTTAAACTGGTTTTTATATTAAAAATTTCGGTTGAGATCACAAATTTAATCCTTTTTTTTAGACCAATAAGTAACATATTTTGAATTCTAATTTCAGAAAAAACAAAAATTATTTTTTAAAAAAATAAATTTTTACTTTTTTAGGCATTTAGCTATCATAATTATACAATTTTTCCCAATTCAATCCGAATCTTAAACTTTTAGCTGGCAAGAATATTTAGCACTTTTAGCTGGCAAGTCAAATATTTAGCATTTCTCAATCAGTAACATTTTTAAGAATAAACTTTAAAAATGCAAGACATAATCAACCAACAGATTCAATTCTGTTCTTTAGATTTTGTATGAGGCATACTCAGATCTCATTTAATTCAGTATTATGTCACTTCAAGATACCTAGGTATAAGTTTTTATTATTTGATTTAGTAAACTCCAAGGCCTTAAATTTCCAGAAGCTCTGGAAAACCACACCTGAGGCTGGCAAGGCAGGCCTGGCCCAGCCCTTGATTTTAAAACGACCATAATTTTTTCTCTGGGGAAGGTCAAGAAGCAAGCTTATAGCTACATTGTTTCCTGCCGGTTGCTTGTGGGCGGGAAGTTTCAAAATTGGCCATGAGATCGCAGCCTGGGGGGGTGGGGGTGGGGACTGTTTTCCCCTGAAAAAAAACAGGTTTGGCCTACCCTGGACCAATCAGATGTAAATTGACCACATTCTTTAAGAATTTGCTACAGACGGGAAGCAGATAGCCCCTTTCTCCATTAGAAAGGTTTGGTGATTTTTCTTTTAGAAGTCTTAAAGTTAGCTTTGGAACAGGCTTTATTAACATTTCAAAAATCAGTTTATTATGGAAAAATACCAATCTTGTTGCTAGAATCTAGCCAGCATTTCTACCCTTGGTCAAATTCATCATTTTTCTTAGGAAATAATCAGTCTTGGGTTTTATTTTGTACATTTGTAAAGAGACTCCAGCTCAAAACTCTATCTAGATGTCCAAAAATCGGATGATGCGCGCATTAGTTTCAAGCCAGGTTTTCTCTTTACACGTGAACAGAAATCCCAGACACATTTTTTAAATTTTGTAAAACTTTTCAATTACGAGAAGGAGATTTTAAATTAGAATACTTGGGGAGGAGGCGTCCATATAAGATCGCCATGTGTTCCCTTCTTCCCTTCCCCACATCCTGCTTTGGGGGAAGTTTCTGCAAATGACTCAGATGGCGTATTTTCCCCAAAGTCATGCTTAATAGAAAAAGACATTTTAATTTTTTTTTTTTATTTCGCTTACCGAAGCAATGGCTAGCACCCAAGTTTGTCTTAGCCAAAGTTTGGTTGTCATAAGATGTTCTCCGGTAATTTTTAAATATTTTAGATTCCAAATACAGATTAAGATTTTAATTTGGACAAGAAGCCACATTGAGGTGATCATGGCACTCTTTTTTCAGTCTGATTTAAAGGAGTACCTTTTAATATTCCAATTTCTTTATAATTTGGCCTTTTTGCAGTGGTGATTCTATCAACAGCGAATTAAGCATTTCCGAATTAGGCCATGCAGGTGGAG
Organism: Myotis brandtii; assembly: GCF_000412655.1. NCBI lineage: Eukaryota > Metazoa > Chordata > Mammalia > Chiroptera > Vespertilionidae > Myotis > Myotis brandtii. The sequence goes on along the minus strand of NW_005356751.1, from coordinate 1,978,181 downwards.
GTGGAGGTTGAGAGGGCTGTGAAGGCCATTCCTCTAATTTTTCTTCCCACTCCTCACTAGAAGGAGCAGAAGGAACTAGTCGAGGAGACTTCTCCTCAGCCTCTCTAAAAGGCTCTAGCAAATGCGATATTGTGTTCCCCATGGAAAAAGTTTTTTGAGATAAGTTTTTTCTTTGCTGTTGACCTTTTTTCAAGTTCTGACTAACTTTTTTGGCAACCTTTTAAGATCTAATGTACCTTCTTCAATAAAAACAAAGGTTATGTTCTATAATAACACGCAAAAAACTGTAAAAGATTACCTTCTAAAATTTTAACACCTTAAACATGCAAATCAAAAGTCTATAATAAAGTTTCTTACTTTTTTAGAGCCAAATCTACTTTTTAAAGCCAATTCCTGCCCCTTTAGCCTGGCTAAGAAAATGTTCCTAGTTTACTTACAGATCCGGATTTCTGAAGTTGATCCTGGGCATGGCATGCGGTGAATTTCCCTCACCTCTTTTTGGTGAGTTTTTCACACCTTTTCGGTGAACCTTTTCTCACTCTAGCGAAACCTTCACTTCCAGATTACCTGTCGGGCGCCAGATGTTGGTGACAGATGTCGTGTGTGTTTCCTTCCACGTCCTGCGTGGATCAGGGTTCGGGATCTGAAAAGAGGAGCCGCACACAAATGAGAGAAAAATGACACAAGATAATTTTGAAATATTGGGGGACCAGGCGGGCAAGTCCAGAAGGACTCCCACTGATGCTCAGGCCGCTCCAATCTTTTATTGAGCTTGGAGTAGCCCTTAGGTAAGGAGATTTCAATGACACACAGATTAGTTCATCAGCAGACAATTTCCAGGAATAGGCAGAATATCTGATCAACAATAATCAACAAGGATCTACACAAGTATCTAAGGAATGAAGTGAACTAAGGTGGGGATGATGCTTCAGCTACCATTATCTAGATTAACTGGGTGGTGTCTAAATTAACTGGGTGGTGCACAGCCCTGACCTTTGCTAGGGCTTCAAAGGTTACTAGCTTTTGGGGGTCTCTGTCTATACTCAGCTAGTGAAGACAATAAATGGACTTTGGCACTCCCTCCCCTTTTAAGAAGGAATGGGGCCTTGACCTGGTGGCTCAGTTGGTTGGAGCATCATCCTGCACACCGAAAGGTTATAGGTTTGATTTCCAGTCAGGTTGCGAGTTTAATCCCTAGTCAGGGCACATATAGGAGGCAACTGATATCTCTCTCTGTCCCACTCTTTCTAAAAAAAACAAACAAACAAAAAAATCAAGAAACATATCCTTGGGTGAGGATTAATAATAATAATAATTTGGAAGTATTCCAATTTTAAAAAAAGTATTTGCTGCCCAGCAGCAGGATGTGAAGTCAAGGTGTGCCTCAGCTTCAAGAGCCACCTGGCCCAAGATCACACCTTTCTGGGGACAACCCACATCTGCCCTGTGACTGCGTGAGACTAGTATGGAAACCCAGCTACTCCAGCTGACACAGAACACTGATGGGCAATACTCAACCCAGAGCTCCCCAGTATTGGGGCTGAGGCTTTGCAGGACTGCACTGAATTGAACTTCTGCCTCTGTCTAGTCCTTCCTTATTTTTCACAGGTGCTGATCCTAATAAACATCTTGCACCCCAAATTCCATCTCAGTATCTGTGGCAGAGAACCCAACCTGTGACAATTGGCTATGAGGAGCTAGAAGGGCCGCATAGGTGAGGTGGGAGGGGAGGGCTACGTTTATGGCAAACAAAGGAAACACAGTATGGAAGGAGTAGTGGAAAATTGAAATGACACTACTCTACAACCTTGGACAGCTCCGTGTCTAACAGTAACTATGATAGGTGGAAAGCTGATGTTACATGCCCAACTCAGACCAAATCTCATAAGAGAAGCAATATCATCTAGTGTTATTCCCAGCCCTAGAGATAACCTGATTTGGAGCTCTCACCTTGAAGCAAGGCTGCTCTCAGAAAATGCAAATGCCTGCTGGGTATTACACAGAAACCCCTGCAGGTATCAAGATTTGCCAAATCATTTAAATGTTAATCATGGTTCTATTTTTCTTTTTTCTTTTTTTTTTCTTTTTTTAAATATTTTATTGATTTTTTTACAGAAAGGAAGGGAGAAGGATAGAGAGTTAGAAACATTGATGAGAGAGAAACATCAATCAGCTGCCTTCTGCACACCCCCAACTGGGGATGTGCCCGCAACCAAAGTACATGTCCTTGACCGGAATCGAACCTGGGACCTTTCAGATCGCAGGCCGATGCTCTATCCACTGAGCCAAACTGGTTAGGGCATGGTTTTATTTTTCAACTACCTTTAAATGTGCAGTGAAAGACAAAGTGGCATGTTCTAGAACTTAGAGTTTTCTAATTTCATTTGGAAAGGTGGGTTTAAAGGCTGAAATTTAGCTTGGTGACAGTCAGAGATCATACAAAGTTTCTGTAGTGACAGAAGCCTCTGCAAATCCTGGCAATAAAAGGTAATATTTGAAAATGAAAATCTGTCATCCACTAATCCAGTCCCCTTCTTACACTCCTGTTCCCTCCCCCGCAAACATACACATACACACTTAAAACCCCTCACTGCCTTCCCATTGACCTCACAATAAAGACCCCAATCCTATGAGGTCCCACCTACAGAGTCTGACCCCTAACTCTGTCTCCAACCTCATTTCAGTCCCTTCTCCTCTCTGATCCCCATTCTCTCTATGCTGCAGCCACATTGGCTTTCTTATGGCCCCTAAAATAAGCCATAGTGCATCCTGCCATAGGGCCTTGCACATGCTGTCCCCTCTGCCCGCCACTCTTCCACCCACACCTCTGCGTCTTTGACAGCTAGTCATCTTTTTCCAGCTCAAGCATCATTAGTTCCCCCAGGAAAGCCTTCCTTGACCCCACACCTCACATCTAGGACAGGTTCTTCAGTGATGAGATCTCACAGAATCACACTCCTTTCCTTCAGGGCATTTATCTTATCTCATTTAGAATTATACCTCATGTCTGTGATTACTTGTTCACTTTCATCTCCCACTTAGATTATAGGCTTCAGGAAGGCAGGAATGGTGTCCGGTTTTGCTCTCCATTCTATTCCTAGCTCCTAGCACAGTTCCTGGCAGACAGTAAACACCCAATTTGTTGAATAAATGGATGGATGAATGAATGAGTTTGCAAACAAAGAAAAAGAATTGCCAGCTTTGGTTGGTTGGCTTGAAATTTCTTGAGGTTAAAATGTAGAAATGGGGAGTTAAAACCGGAAGTGGATGGGTAGAAGATGTACATGGTGGCAACCATTAGAGAGACTTTCTCCCTAACCACTGGCAAGAGGGAAGGGTGGGTGGAGAGATAGCAAAGCACCATCAGAAGTCACAGCATAGCTGCGAACCTCATCACAGAGGACCAAATAAAAATACCCAGGACTAAGTAAGTGAAAATTATTCACTTCACAATTAGGAAGAAATGTTGTAGAATTAAAATTGGAATATATTATTGAATTGGACTTCATTTTCCAGGGCCCTACAGTTAACCAGCTGGAATCATTTTTTAAGGTGCATCCTATTTAACCTTTGGAAATGGAGCATCTGCCTTTTAATGGAAAAACTACTTCTCATTGTAAAGATTGCACACAATGTTCTTGGCCTCTTTGGTCTCTAGAAAAGGTAAGTCATATATCTCCCCATGTCCTCACTGTATCTTGAACCCCCCTAAGTCAACAAAACAGGCCAGATTAATAGCTAACCTTAAAAAGATAATAATAAGTAGAAAGTATCAGCCCATCCTGAGAAATACTAGGCAGGGCAGGCTAGGTAGATGTACTGCCTCTCAAGAAGTGGTGGGGGACTTAAGAAGTTAGAGATTGAAGGGGCCACATAACAAACTTCAAAGCCACTGTATTCAGACAACAGGCCAAGTTCACCATGCAGTCGAAAGTTCTGTTCCTGAATAAGCATCCGTTTCATTCAGTGTCTGAAAATCACTTTTTTATTTACTGAGAGGCCATAATTCCAGGTGAAAAAGAAGCTTTCTCTCTGCAGTCTGACAAGGTCACAATTTAAAGTCCACTAGTGTTGGGATTTGCGTTGATCAGGTGGTTGATGTGGTAGACAGGGATGTGCTCCCTCCCCTCTCTTGGCATCCTAAGCCTGGATGACACAAGATAAGGGTATATGGCAGTTCTTCCATTAGGTGACAGTGTGTTAGAGTTGGGAGAAACTGGACAAAGTTGTCTATATCATCTCCCTCCCCTTCCAGTCATCATGTCCCTATAGTTGGGGTCCTTCATGATCCACTGGGACTTGCATGCTTTCTTAATTGTTCCTCATCCCGATGGTTTTCTAAGAATACTCAAGGTAGTAGTCAGAGTCCCTATTAAAACTCAGGAATCCAGACCTTGACACAGAATGTCTGAGTAACTTTGGTGTTCTTGTACTTCCTCAGAGGCTCTCTCCTAGCTCACACTGGTGAGCAGTGGGCAAGAAGTGTGAGATTGCTCTTCTGTGAGAAAAAAACAACAAAAAAACCCACCTACAAGAATTGGAATGTACATCTTTGGGGAGGAGATGGTTACAGACCCCTTGCCATTAAGTCATAAGGTGTTTGCTTCCCCATCATCCTACTGGCTCCCTCTGTACTGAAACAGCTGTGACCCCCTTTGCTAGAGAAAGTCCTTTCTCCTTGACAGCTCCAGCGGGCTCCATGGGCCACCTCCTCCACTGAGACAATGGGCTCTGGTGTGGGGGGCCTCCTGCTGGCCCTGGGGCCCTGGAGCACCAGAACCATTCTGGGGAAAGCTGAGAAAGACAGAGAGCAAAGAGGCTGAGAAGTGACTCTGCTTTGGGGGGATAGTGGCCCTTGAGGTACAGCAGGCATCTGAGCTGACAGGAAAGGGAGGTTGTGCCCCCTCAAGCAAGGCAGGCTAAGCAAGGCTCAGAAAAGGCCTGGCTAGAGTCCCAGCCCTTCAGCCAGAAAGCACCCCGGGATCAGCGGGTGTTGTCCTGGGACATGAAACGCCCCCGCCCCGCTAGTGACAGAATGAGATTAGAACCAGGTCTGATTCCACCCTTGATTGTTCTCTCATTACCCTGCCACCTCCCAGGCATGGGTTTCATGGGAAAGTTCTTGACCTGTCAAATCCTGGAACTCTCCCTGCACAGATGACTGGCCAGGCAAGACTGGGTTTTCTTGTTTCTGACCAGTGGCTTTCTTAACCCTTTAATGTCAACTGTCTCCGTCTCTATCCATCCCCTTCATTGAAAAGATCTAGTGGGGTCATCAGGGGCTCTTCCCGGTCCTGTGATGGTGGGAGGAGTGACGGGCAGCCTGGACTCTGCCCAGCAACAGATCGTTCAGGGACAGTGGACGTGTGCTTTGGCGTGGGGCATGATCTTTCCCAGAGAGGGCAGTGTGGGGGGAACAGAGGGAAGAATCCAGTGACTTCTTGGTCATGGACATTCCTGCTCTCCCCCTCAGACTGACCCTAGCCTGCCCGTCTGGGCCACAGCAGTACCGACGGGCTGGGCAGCAGGAAAAGGAGGGAGAGGCGGGTTTCCTGGTTTGCTTGGCCAGCGCCCTGTGCATGAGCCCTTTCTACCCCTCCTTCGCGGGCCGTCCCCACTGGCTCCTCTCCCCCTCTGCCCACCTCCGCCC
>NW_005356751.1:1968013-1971967 GCF_000412655.1 Myotis brandtii | reverse complement strand
GGAAAGAGCCCGGACGCCCTCTCCCCGCTGGCCAGAGGGCGGGGCGCCGTGCCGCCGAGGCCCGGAGGGTGTCTTTGGGGTCAGTGTTCAATGGGGAAGGGTCGTCGTTGAGTCTGCAGATCAATGAGGGGTGTAGGACGTGTTTGTAAGAGCCTACTTTCCTTTCTAACTTTGGACAAAAGTTTTCACCTTCCGGCGTGAAGGGAGCCAAGGCAGTCTAGGGCTTTGCCTGTGCAACGCCCTGGCCCCCTGAGAGCAGGGAGGCCGCATTTCTGAAAGAGTGCGGACTTCTTCAACCAAGGGATTCTTTTCCTGGCATAAACTAGTGGTCTGGTTTTTCACCTGCCTCGGCCAGCCCCATGTCATGAGATTGCTGACCTAATTGCCTGTGTTTAAGTGAAAACAGTCAGCCCTAATTTTACCAACCACCGTCCTAGGACCTTGATGATGAGAAAGTTGCTCCTAAACATAATACGGTTTTCTTAAATTCAGTTTCAAAGCTGAGGCTCTAATATGTGCTCCAAGGAGTCTCTAGAACTCCAGGAATTGCTTGCAGGTGGTGCATGTGGAGAGAGGCTGTAGCTTTTCATTCTCTTTCCAAAGGGGCTCCGTTGCACTCCCCCCAAAAGGTTTAAGAAACACTGCTCTAAGGAGAGTCTTTAAAGCAAAGCCCCCATTTTTTTCCAGTTCTAAGTTTCTTTGATTTTGCTGATTTTAACTCAGTAATTATCTAACAATTACAAGTAGATCACATTGCTGTTCCCCATTCCATTTTATTATCCATTACAACACCGTGGTCGTATTTCAGTTTATAATTACAAAGATTTCAGTTCTGTCACCTCAAGTCAAGTGTGAGGAATAGTTTGGAATCCTAGGTATTTGAAGATCAATCCACTTAATGCTTCTGTTATCACAGAAGCTTTTAAGCTTTTAAGCTTTTAAATATCTTATATGAACTGAAATGCTTTTAAACCACATGGAAGTATTACACACTACACACACATCTTTTGAGAGGTCAGATTTTTCCATCCCTGGCTTCATTTTTTTTTAACCCATAAATATTTAAAAATCTGGGCCCAAGCAGAAACTTCAAAAACAGACCTCTGTAAAATGAAGAAATATCATTAGGGGAATTTGCTCTTTCTCTTGTCTCTCTACTGTGGGTTTTGAGGGTTGTGGGTTTTTTTTTTAAACCCTCCAAGAAGATGCATCTAAGCATCATCATTTCATATTTTTTAATCCTGCTTTTAAGGTAGAGACTTATGTATCCAAATTGTAGCCTATTCAGTCACTAACTCAAGAACATTGACTCATTCTGTGTCAAACTGAAAGCTAAATTTAACTACCATCACCTGCTCTATTACAGGTCAGAGAGCATGAACATCACATTAGTCAGGCTGAGAAATGGGCGTGCTTTGACTACTTAGAGTCAATGAGAGAATTTCCATGCAGTCCAGGCAGCGGTTGCCAACCAGTGGTCCGAAAGATTGGCGACCGCTGGTCCAGGGAAGGCAACCATCATATTGCTGGCTTTCCTCTTAGGAGTAGTTCTCAAACAGTAGGCGTATTAAAAATGATTCCAGGGCTCCACCCTCAGACATATAGAATCATAATTTCCCACCTTTCCACCCCCTTGGTGAGTTTGATGCAGGTGGCTCAGGTGCCACACTTTGAGAAACGCTACTCTAGACCACTGCTTCTCTAACGTCAATGTGCATATGCATGTCTTAGGGGTCTTGCTAAAATGCTGATTCTGATTCAGAAGGTCTAAGTTGGGGCCTAAGATTCTGCATTTCTAACAAACCTCCACTGACACCAAGGCTGCCGGTCTGAGGACCACACTTTGAATAGCTGGGTTCTAGAGCAGTGGTTGCACACTGAAGTTGTATGGGGAGCTTTAAACATGACTGATGCATAGACGTCACCCCCAGAGATTCTGAACTAATTGTTAAGGGTGCCGCACGCCTGGGGGTGGGTGCCCACTCCCCAGCAGGAAGGACCTGGACATGCCTTCCTGATGGCAGAGCTGCCTTAGCATCTCTCTCTCACTGGGTCTCCCTTGAGGCCTCTGCTTCAGGCAGAGGAACCAATTTTATTACTGAGAAGCCCTTTACCCCCCCCCCCCCAACATCCTCCCTCTTCACCTTTACAAATTTTTCTCATCTTTATTTTTCTTAGAACAGAGAATTATTCAGATGAGGAAACAGTTTTTAAAAAAGAACTGTCCTAGGGCAGTTCCTCTAGTAGAAAAGGTTGCTAAGAGAACTATTTAGTCCACAGCATGACAGAGGTGTACACACTTCCTAAGGCTGAAGTCTACACCTTCCCCGCCCTTTTATACAGCACCAGTAGGTCTTCAATGAAGGGAAGATCAGAGGTCCCCTCATTGAGGTCACCACATGTCCTTAGAGATCTCAGGACAAAGAAGTAAGTTGTATGCAGATTAATATCACTTCAAAGTCCTCCAGAATGGCTCATTTATCCATGATGAGCCTCCTTAAGCTAACAGATAATTCAGAGTTCTGTGCTTTGGCCTGAAAGTACGTGTACTCAGCACGGTGATTCTGGCTAGCACATTCTGATCAGAGATCGGTTGGCAGCTGTAAGTGACTTTGTTATAAGGGCAACATAACTAATTATTAAGTACAGTTAGTATAGCCAAACACATTACATCTTTAAAGTAAGTGGGTGCTTTGGAGGAAAGTAATAAAAGGGGCCCTGGGATCCTAAATCAGTAATGGAAACTCCTGTAGGAGATGCTGTTCTGCCTGGGCTCCATCTGCCCACTTCTCTCTCACTTCTCCTCCCGTCAGCTGCTCTCTCTCATTCCATTCTCCAGGTCTCCTTGCTGATGTTCTGGTAGCTTTAGGGTTGAGCATCCAGTAGGAAGAAAGTTTTACTTCTCACAGTGTGCACCTTAAGTTCTAAATGGATCAAAAGTTTACATTTAAAAATAATGAAACTCTATGCTCAAAGTCACTGATCATTAGAGAGATGCAAATTAAAACGACAATGAGGTATCACCTCATACCTGTCAGAATGGCTACTATCAACAAATCAACACATGACAAGTGCGGCAAGGATATGGAGAAAAAGGAACCCTAGTGCCGACTGGTGCAGCCACTGTGGAAAACAGTATGGAGTTTCCTTAAAAAATTAAATATGAACTGTCATTTGACCCAGTGATCCCAATTCTAGGAATATATCCTAAGAAACCAATCAGAAAGAATGTATGCACCCCTATGTTCATAGCAGCACAATTTATAATTGCTAAGATCTGGAAACAGCCCAAGTGCCCATCAGTAGATGAGTTGCTAAAAAGCTGTGGTACATTTACACCATGGAATACTATGCAGCAATAAAAAAGAATCTCTTGCCGAAACCGGTTTGGCTCAGTGGATAGAGCGTCGGCCTGCGGACTGAAAGGTCCCAGGTTCGATTCCGGTCAAGGGCATGTACCTGGGCTGCGGGCACATCCCCAGTAGGAGATGTGCAGGAGGCAGCTGGTCGATGTTTCTCTCTCATCGATATTTCTAACTCTCTATCTCTCTCTCCCTTCCTCTCTGTAAAAAATCAATAAAATATATTTAAAAAAAAAAAAAAAGAATCTCTTACCCTTTGAGATAGCATGGAGGGACCTGGAGGGTATCATGCTAAGTGAAATAAGTCAGTCAGAGAAAGACAAGTATCACATGATCTCACTCATATGTGGAATCTAATGAAACAAACTGATGAAGGGAGTGGATCCAGAGATTTGAAGCATGGAACAGAGTGCAGAATCTCAGAGAGAAGGCAGGGGAGGGTGAGGGGATGGGAGGTAATCAACCAAGGACCTTGTATGCATATATGCATGGCCCATGGACACAGACAATGGGTGGTGAGGTCCTGGGGCGGGGGCAATGGTGAGGGGGAGGGTCAATGGGGGGAAAAAGGAGACCTAAGTAATACTTTCAA
>NW_005356751.1:1946923-1967712 GCF_000412655.1 Myotis brandtii | reverse complement strand
ACTCCTAGGAGATGGTAAGGAAAAAAAACAAGAATAATAAGTAAATCAGCAACAGAAATAGGAATCCAATAGGAAAATGGAACACAGTTCTCATAAAAAAATGCAAATGTCTCTTAAACACGTGAAAAAGAACTCTTGATTTAAAAATGCAAATTATAACTGCCCTGAATAATGTTTACCTGTCAGAATGACAAAACTACAAACATTTGACAACACATTCTGTTGAGGAAATAGACATGCTTTTGCATTGGGTTTGGGGTGCAAAATGGTGCAACCCTTGTGGAAGGCAATTTGTCAATACCTGGAAAAATTACAAATACATTTATCTTCTGATCCAGCAATTTCACTTATGAGAATTTATCCTGCACAGCAGACTATCACCTATGAAATGACATAAGCATATAGTCGTTCACTGCACAATATTTGTAATTGCAAAAGACTTTTAACAACCTGTGTCCACCAGTGCAGGACTAGTTGAATAAATTGACCTATACCCTCACTGGGATACTAGGTGGCTGTGAAACAAGGATGAGGAAATCCTCTCTGTATGGCTGTTGGAACAATCCCCAGAGCCTACATAATTTAAGTGAAGAGAGCAAGGCGGAGAAAAGTATATGTTGTGTTACTTTGTGTAAGGAAGAAGAGGAAAGATAAATGAAGAAATAAACAAAAGTGCTTACTTAGGGAAGGTAGGAATGTGTGGGAATGAGCCTTTCACTGTATAGTTTTGTGTATTATTTTGACTTTTGAACCATGTGATTGTGTTACTTTTTTGGAGTGAAAGGCCATAAGCACAAGGTTACATGGCAGCTGCCACCAGGCTGCGGGATGATAGTGTGTAGGGACTGCCACCTGAAGTCATGTGCCCTTGCCGAGTGGCTCAGTTGGTTGGAGTGTTGTCCCATACACCAGAGGGTTGCAGGTTTGATTCCCAGTCAGGCACATACCTAGGTTGTAGGTTCAGTCCTTGAGGGAGGCAACCAATCATTCTCTCTCTCTCTCTCTCTCTCTCTCTCTCTCTCTCTCTGTCTCTCTCTCCCCTCCCCCCCCTCCTTCCCTCTTTTCTCCCTTCCTCTCTCTGGAATTAATAAACAAAAAGCATACCCTTGTGTGAGGATTTAAAAAGAAAGTTTTTGTGTGTGTTTTTTTTAAAAAAGAGAAGCTCTTGCTGATTGTCGCCATATAAGAACTAGAGCTCAGTGTGCCTGGTCCTTTGATTTTTTTTCAAGAAAAAAAAAATATGACTTTTTATGTGAACTTGCTTGGCTTTTAAATATTGACAAAAATTCCCCCCAAAATGTTTTTAATTGGCTGACAGTGTTGGCTAAACAACACTCCCATAGTCAGGGGCCATGTTACAGCTTCCAAGCTTAGTTTGCCGCAGTCTCATCTTACAGTCTCATGAGTGATTTTGAACAAAAATGGCTTCATTTAGCTCAAGCACAACTCCATGCCACCCAGTTATTCCCATCCTGATTCTGGTAGGACAGCAGTAGCGGTGCCATCTTTGTTGTTATTGTTGGTTGATGAGTGGAGATGGCTTTTTGCCTTTGGTTTGGTTTGGCTTTTGGGTTTTTTGGCTTTTTCTAAAAGTCAACTCCACCTTCAGTGGATGGAGATTTCCCTTCACTGTGGCTTTTCAGAAGCATGTGCTCCAATTCTGAGGGTGGTTCTCAAGGAGGAGAGTCCAGTTGTGTTCAGCAGTAGCTCAGGATTGTAACAGACAGCTTTTCACGATGACTGCTACGAGGTACACGTGTGTGGATCTATACGTTATCTTGTTTAAAGGGGGGGGGGTGTCATATTCCCCATAGTCACAGCTCCTGTTTGCATGGATGCTATCATTCCCTGAAGGCTGTGCCAGGGCTTACCTCCCCTCCACCCCTGGGACTGGGTCACTTCCAGATGGTGTAAAAGCTGAGGATTTAGACCTGGGGTCAGCACACTGTGGCCTATGGGCCCAACCCAGCCTGCTGCTGGTTTTTGTACAGCCCACAAAGTTATGGTTTTCACATTTAATGGTTAGGGGGGGGGGTCAAAAGAATAATATTTCATAACATAACCATAAATGAAGTTTTATTGGCACACAACCATGCCCATGTGTTTACGTATTGTCTGTGGCTACTTTCACACGAAACAGCAGAATTGAGTAATTGCAACAGAGACCATATGGCCCACGAAGCCTAAACTATTTTCTGTCTGGTCTGTTACAGTAAACTGTTGTCCATTAGAACAGAGGGGCACTAGGGGTCATTCCTTTGAAGAGCCCAGCTACTAAATCAGGACTGTTCTAGCATCGGTTAACCCTGGGTTTTAAGACCTCCCTGAAGAGACATAACCCAGGGCAGAGCTGACCTGAGAGTGGGGCTACACTCTGGAAGGAGGCTGGCTTCCCTAGTCAGGTACAGTCAATGTTAGGACAGCGTGAAACACCCATTAATCCCATAGGTATTGTCTCAGACCTCATCTGTTCTCTTCAGTTGAAGGAGAGAAATTTATAACCCGTAGGTCCTACAGGATGGAGTGGCACTGATGAGAAATCAGGTATAGCAGGACAAAAAAAGACAGGACTGCCCAAGCCATAAACCCAAATGCAGAGCCTGGGAGGGGAAGCTCATAGCAGCCTTCCTCATAGCAGCATGTGCACACGGGCACTTGGGATGTCACACCTGTCACTGTGTGGGTGGTTTCCAGGTCAGAAGCTATTTTTTTGTGTGTCAAATAAGGGTGGGGGTGAACTTGAAGGTGCACCTCTGTGAAGATGGTGTCTCGTGTTGGTACTGTGGACATACCATAAACCTAACTCATCTATCAGGTCATGGTGGTATGTTGAAAAAGACAGGAGAGAGCTGGCTCTTTAGCACTTGCTTCAGATACTTGCTTCGTCAACACAAATTCTGCACACATGCCAATAAAGCATTCAATGTAGATATATGGTTATCATGACTCTCTAAGAACATATGTAAAGAACAAGTGGGTCAAGACTGAGCATCTGGACCTATGAGAGCAGGGCAGTTGTACTGACCACATGGATGGCATTAAACCATTTGGACCTGTTCCCAGATGCTGGAGCTGTTAACACACCCCTAGACTCTTTCTAGCCAAAACAGCAGGGGTGAGAGCAGAAGGAACAAGCCTACTGGGCCTTTAAACCTGAGCAGGATGGATCTTTAAGGGCCTGATGAATCACCTCCTCTTTATCTGCTGGAGCCCTACCTCTTCTCCAACCCTCATTGCCACTGTGCCAGGGGTAAAATGGGTTTTCCCCTTTGGAACCCAAAACACATGCCCCACCTGAGAAGTGCCACTCCACTCTGGGGAGACAGTAGAATCCCTTAGACCAGCCCATCACTTAGGGGCACTGACCAGTAGACCACAGGCTGAGAGGTCCTTGGACAGAGGGCCCTTTCTGGGTGAGTTCCACAACTCAGATCATGGGTCTTCCAGTGCCAAGGGCTTGTCCATCTCCTGATGGCCCTTGTCCCAGGATCTCTCTCTGGCGGGTCCAGGGTTATCCCCACGTGGTACTGCTGCTGCCTTCAGCCATTGTGTCCCTGCCCTTAACATGAACAACCTGGGAGTCTTTCTTCACTGTTAGGTCCCAACCAAATTCTCTCTACCTGATGCTTCCCTAAGGTATGTTGTGGTAGTGAGCAGCCTGGCCCCGGGGGGCTCAGGTGAATTCACATCCTGGGCTCACAGCTCAGTAGCTGGGTGACTTTGGCAAGTCTTTTAACTTCTCCAAGCCTCTGTTTCCTCATCTGTAAGATTGAGACAATAGTACGCCTCATAGAGTTGTTAGGAGTTTTAAGGGAAATACTGTTGGTAAAGTACAAGAGCCTGGTCTAGTCAGTGTTCATTGTTGCTGGTAAGATTAATCACTACTTATCATGAGCCCTTCTTGCCCCATGCGCTCGGCATTTTATTTCTGGGTTTATTCTTTATCTCGAATCCCTCAGAATGCCAAGTTGTCTGTTCATATGTGCTTCTATCAGCTGCTGCTTCGGTATAATATTTGGCTTCTTCAAGCCTAGATCAGCATTACACCAACCTAAATTATCTTGTCATTGAAAACAAAAGAGTTAGCCTTGATATGGCAACAGGGCTTCTTCGTCTGTCCTGGATCTCCTGGGCAACCACCCCTGTACATGGCCACTGGTGACGAAGGTTGACACCCACTGACAGAGTCATCTTGACCCCAATTCTGACTGGCTCCACTGTTGTTAAATTCTGTTCACTTCTATTTGGTGGCAGTCCTAAAAAAAAGTTTTGGATGCTTTTACTTGGAAAATTGACAAAATATAAGTGGGAGGTAGAGCAAAAACAATTTCTAAGAAAGGAGAACAATTTGCTTTACAGGGGTGAAGAGCAAAGGATCTCCTGTTCTCCAGGATATGGTTACCTGTGTGGAAACCATCAACAGTCTTTAGATCTGATAAAACACAGTTATCGGTTGGGGGGTGGGGGGAAGACATTCCTTTTTTGCTGACATTCCTCAAACTCCCCTCCCCTTCCCCCAAAAAGAAATCCTTGTCCAAATCGAGTTGACATTCAAGCTTAATTTACATGCATTTTATCTACAGACTAAAGGTCATGTTGTGTGAAACAAGCTGAAGCTTTTAGGTTGTGATTCTGCTACAAAGGGAGCATTTTCCAGCCCATCAGTTGCTTTTATGTAGCTCTTTGGGTTTTAACAGCTCTGTATTTTAAGAAGATATAATTTGCTTCTAGTTTAACTAAAGTTTAAGACATAATTTTCTTTCCTGAAAGGTGGAATTGAAACAACAAGGCCAACTAAAGATCATTTAAAATGCAATTTGTGGAGTTTGTTCTGATTGCAGTAGATAAGTAACCCCTTGGTCTGCCGCTGAGAAAAGTTTCTTGTGCTCACCCAAGTGCAGGGAACTTTGGAGACCCTGCCTGGGCTGTTTGTAAAAACTGTGAAGCACTTGGGAACGTGTTGTGGGTAACTGTACCCAGCCTCAAATGATGAGCTGGCAACTACAAAATCATTCCTGTTTTTCGGTAACACTAGTGGGTGAGTGTTGGAGTCTGGAATCCTTTTCACTCAAAGGCAAAAAAGAAACAGAAAAAAGTCCTTTACATATATGCAGCACCTGAGGACCTTGGAACCAGTCCCTCGGAACAGGAAGACCTCGAGAGGAAAGTGAGGTGTGTGGTGAGCATGAGGGCAGTCAAGGAGAGAGAAAACCAATTCTCACTGAAGTGATGAAGGGAGATTTCGCAGAGGAGATAGAACTTGACATGGGCAATGTCGGGTTGGTGAGATTTGGGCAGGCAAGGAGGGCCAGTCGTCCCGAGCACAAGTAATAACTTGAGCCAAGATCTAGGGACTGGAATGAAAATTGTACAGGGCTAGAAGAGCAAGAGGCCAGGCAGGCCTTCCTGCACTGGGAAGTGTGGGTGGGGGGTGGGGCGGAACTGAGGGTGGCTGAGTGAGAGAGAGCCTTGAATTTCCACTTTTGAGAAATGAATGTGATGGACAGTTGGGACTATTGTAGACCCTTCGCCAGCCGGGAGTCTTGAGAAAAGTGGTTTTATAGGAATGATTTGGTGATATAATAGAGGAAAGAATGGATAGGGGAGAGGCCAGAGGCAAGAAGAAAATTAGAAAGCTATTGCCTTAGTCCAGGCAAGAAATAACTTTTGTCTCGCTAAGGTGGTGGCATCAGAAATGGAGAGGAAGGTATATATCCTCAAAATATCAAGAGAGAAGAATGAATTGATCTTGGTAACTACAAATGTAGGAAGGAGAAATGGTCCATCTGGTCCAGACCCATCCCAAACTGAGAAGGGTGGTGGCACCAGGGCCAAAATTGAGGAAGCACAGAAGGGGGTTAGTTTGGAAGTGAGGATGCTGAATTTGAGACTGAATATGAGATGAAAAGAAAGAAAAAAAAGGAGGAGGAAATGGAGGAATGAGAGTATTCAGGGAGAGGAGACCTTCCTGCTTCTAAGAAGAACTCTGTTTGCTTCATGAATGAGGTCTTTGCAAGTCTAAAAAGTAAAAGGCAGACCCCAAAGCCTTTATAATGAGTGCTGGAATCATACAGTGTATGTTAACTTGGGATCC
This sequence comes from Myotis brandtii, assembly GCF_000412655.1. NCBI lineage: Eukaryota > Metazoa > Chordata > Mammalia > Chiroptera > Vespertilionidae > Myotis > Myotis brandtii. The sequence continues at coordinate 1,961,618 of NW_005356751.1, read as the reverse complement.
CTCTATTAGCTGTGTGACCTTTAACAGGTCACTCAACCTCTCTGTGTCTCTCAGTTCCCTCATTCTTAAGAGAGCATTGATAGCAGTATCTACCTTAGGGTTATCATAAGGATTCAATTCAATAATCCATGAAAAGTCCTTAGCATGTTTCCTAGAACTCAGTATGTGTTAGCTTATTGTTACTGATATTTTAGTATTTCTCAAATGCATCCTTTCTGTGATTCAGGGATTTTTGGAGTCTTATAATAAAAACAATGGAGGTGGGATCAACAGAACTTGCCAGAGAAAGGCAGATGCTAGGATGACTTAAAGTTTGGTGACTGGAGAAACGCACAGACCTCTAAAAAGAATGTTGTTTCGAAGATATTTGTTTTTCTGGTTGATGGGTTCAAAAGGAAAAAATATATATTTTTTAGACATCAGATTTAGGGAAGTTATTTATAGTAATCATAATTTGCAAATAGTTTTATGTATGCCCAATGTGAACTCATGCATTTATTCTTTCATTGACCAAATCTTTTGGGAGCCCTTATGAATGGCATGTTTGCCAGACCAGTGGTCCCATCCAGCCAGTGTTATGATGCTAACAGCATCAACAGTTATTTTGTGGGTGAGCAACTCACCCTAAGGACCTCCAAATGTTTTCCGGAGTAACCACTCATAGCTCTTCCCTGTGCTGAGGGAGGAAGGGGCTGAGCAGGGAGTAGGTTGACAGAGCGTCTTCACAGATGTTTTTGCTGTACACAAAGAATGCCACGGGGCAGAGTCTGGGGATAATGGTTTAATTCTGTGTCCATTCCCCCAACATCAGACAACTTACTTAACTATGATTCATGTACACTTTTCTGACTATAAGGTGAGGATAAGAATGCTTAGATAAGATCAGAAATTCTCTAAAGATGCTTGTTGAAGGGAACAGTGTGAGCACAACATGTTGTTATTAACAGTTAGTGAAAGATTATTCCAGGAACACTCCTGCTTCAGAAAACTGCATTAGAGGCCTGGGGGAGACAAGTGATTCTCAGCTCTCTTCAAAACACTCATCTCTTTCTCCCCTAACTCCTTCTGCACAACTAAAACCCTGTCTCTGTACAGTTTGGGTCTCTAATTTGTCACCTTTACTCTTTAAATATAGCTCATTGTTCTTTGCTGTGCCCCTAGTGAGGTATTTGATGACAACCTCTTCACAAATGAATTCATCCACAACTCAACAAGTGCAAATATAAACTAAGCCCACTTTCTGAATCCGGTTTCTTGACATGCTAAGAGTTTTGAAGGTGGGTCCTGGAGCATTTTTTAACTTCCTTCCTCAGAACTCATGTCACCCACCAAATAGGAGATGGTGTCAGGTATTGGAAAGACTGACTTAGGTGTCTTCTCTGTCAGAAATTATTTATTCATTCAACACAGTTTCTGAGCACCTACTATGCCCCTAGGCACTATAGTGGGTATAAGAGAAACAGTATGAATAATGCATACAAATCCCCATCCTCTTAGACTCTTTTAAAAAATATGTTTTTGTTGATTTTTAGAGAGAGAGGAAGGGAGAGGGAGAGAGAAGCAGAAACATCTATGAGAAACATTGATCTGCTGCCTCCTGCATGCCCCCGACTGGTAAATGACAACCTCTTGGTGCATAGGATGATGCTCAGCCAACTGAGCCACACTGGGCACCATCCTCTTAGACTTCATGGTTTTTTCAAGGGGGGGCGGATGGCCAGGCATAAACCAAAGTAAATTACCTACAATATTAGAAGGAGATAAGAGTTATGCAGAACAATGAGGTAGGGATGAGGTTTAAAGAGGGGGAAGAGAAGATGCAATTATGTCATTTTGGTGGGGAAGGCCTCACTGAAAAGGTGACATTTGAGGAAAAACTTGGAGGAGGAAGTGAGCCAAGCAGATATCTGGGGAAGGGCCGTTCAGGTAAAGGGACTAGCAAATGCAAAGGCCCTGTGGTGGGACTTTGTCGGGGGAGCTCAAGGAACAGCCAGGAGACTGGAGCGGAGTGGGTGGGAGGGAGTAGTAGTAAAGGAGATCAGAAAGATAATTGGGGGAAGGAGGAACAAGGGAAGCAGTTCATGTAGGACCTTGTAAGCTGTTGTAAAGATACTGGCCTTTATGGGGAGTCTTTAAAGGATTTTAGGCAGAGAAGTAACATGATCTGACCTGCCTTTTCAAAGAATCATTATGCTGAGACTAGACTCTGTGTGGGGCAGTGGAAGCAGAAAGGCCATTAGTACAGCTATTGCATTAATCCAGGTGAAAGACAATAGTAGTTCAGACCAGGGTGGTAGCAGCAGAGATGGCAAGAAGTGGACAGTGTCTAGATATGTCTGATGGTGGAGTAGATGGGATTTGCTGACAGCTTTAACATGAGGTGTGAGATGAAGGGGGAAGAATTAAATGACTTCAAGGTTAGTGGTCAAGCAATGGGAAGATAGAATTGTCATTCAGTGAGGTGACAGAACTGCAGGTGGAACAGGACTGAGGGGAGTGCCAGGAGTTCAGGGTGGGGCATGTTAACATTGTTTCCATTAGATGTCCAAGTGAAGCTGTTGAAGAGGCAGCTGCATACCAGGGTAAGATTGGGTCAAGGTTGGAAGTGTACCAGGAAATAGGAGAGATGCTGAACTTGAGAATACTCATTCCCTGGACACAGGGAGGCTCTAACTAAGAGTCAGTCTACTCCTTATTAAACCCAAACTTTCTTTTTAAAAAAAGCTCTTTTATAAACAAATTAAATCAATTGACTGAATTGTGAGCCTTTGGTGCCAGAGATTTTGTCTTACTTTTATTTTTTTTTAAATATATTTTTATTGATTTCAGTGAGGAAGGGAGAGGGAGAGAGAGATAGAAACATCAATGATGAGAGAGAATCATTGATTGGCTGCCTCCTGCACCCCTCCCCCCCACTGGGGATCAAGCCCACAACCCGGGCCTGTGCCCTGACCGGGAATTGAATCGTGACCTTCTGGTTCATAGGTCAATGCTCAACCACTGAGTCACACCGACCGGGCTGTCTTACCTTTATAAGCACAGGGTCTGACTTATGAAGTGTTTGCTGATGAATAAATAAATATTTCTAAATCAGTCAGAAATATCTTGGAAAGGAGTTCAAAGGAAACCTTTTTACCAAATAAGCAACATATAAGTCAATCTAACATGCTCAGTGCCTGTTCTGGGCAGTGTGGGTGCATCTGTGGGTGAGGAGGAGGAGCAACAGCCCCCAAGGAATGTATTGGCTAGTGGGAGGGAAAAGACAAATCCTCAAACACTTCGGACACAAAGAAAAGGATAATAGGATCTTAAGAGAAGTAAGAATAAAACATCCAGTGGGCGATCAGGAAAGGTTTCAAGAAGGAGGCGGCATTTGAGCCATGCCTGGAAAGATGGGCAGGATTTTAGAAGCAAGGGCTGGAGCAGGGAAGAAGTCAGTTGAATGGCAGATGGTTCATTTTAACTGGAGCATGATAGAGGTAGACATAAAAATATCTGAAAAGTCAGCGTTGGCCATGTGGCTAGTTGGTCCCATACAACGAAAGGTCACGGGTTTGATTCCCGGTTAGGGCACATAGCTAGGTTGCAGGCTTGGTCCTGGTCAGATGCATATGGGATGCAGGAGGCAACCGATTGATGTTTCTCTCCCTCTTCCTTCCACTCTCTCCAAAATCAATAACAGCATGTCCTCGGGTGAGGATTAAAAAAAAAATGTCTGAAAATTCTTTGCCTTCATTCTTGAAACTTATTTTGAGTTTAGAATTGGAAATGTTATCAGAAATGCCCCTAAGATTTCCCCTTTATTGCATGTTCTAAGCAGTTTTATTATGATATGCCTTAGCATCATTTTCTTCACATTTCTTGTGCTTGGGTTTTATTGGTCTTGTTGGAGATAGAGGTTTATGGTTTTCATTAAATTATGAAAAGATGCCTACCTGGTGTTGCTCAGTGGTTGCGTGTTGACCCAGGAACCAAGAGGTCCCCGGATCAATTCCCCATCAAGACACATGCTTGGGTTGTTGGCCCGATCGCCAGTGGGGGGCATTCAGGAGGCAGCTGATCAATGATATTTCTCTCTCATCAATGTTTCTATCTTTTGATCCCTCTCCCTTCCTCTCTCTCTAAAAAAGAATGGTTTCTATCTTTCTATTCCTCTCCCTTCCTCTCTCTCTAAAAAAAAATTTTTTTTGGAAAGTTTTTATTGGGCTTCTTGAAGCTGTCCCACAGCTCACTGATAATCTGTTCACTTTTAATCTTTTTTTCTCCATGTGCTTCATTTTAATTCGTTTAATGGCTGCATACAGCTCACTAATCTTCGGCAGTGCCCAACTGTTCTTAGTCCCATTCAGTGTCCTCTTCACCTCAGACACTATAATCTTCATCTCTAGAAATTTAAATTCAGTGTTTAGATATTTTTTATGTTTTTATTTAACATGTTCAATCTTGCCTCTAGCTTCTTGAACATTTGGAATGCAGTTTGAATAGATATTTTATTGTCTCTGTCTACAAATTCCTTTATATAGGTCATTCTAGATGGGTTTCAATTGACTGATCTTTCCCCCCTCATTATGGGTTGTGTTTTCCTGCTTCTTTGCAGGCCTGGTAATTTTCTATTGGGTGCTAGACATTGTGAATTTTACTTTGTCGGGTGCTATTGCTCAATTGGACACCTTCTAATTGCCAAGAGGAAGAAACACAGCCTTGGGTAAGTTCCACATGGCTGAGCAACCTACAAATGACACATTCCAACCTCGTACCAAAAAGGTCCAACTGTCTAACACTGGAGTAATAAATCAAAGGAAATACAAAAAGAACAGAAGATAAATCCAGGAAGATCAGGAAGGGAGGGTGGCCATTTCTCCTGCCTGTCGACAGGTGAAGAATTTACTCATTCACAGCTCACTATGTGGAAGGCTCTGGGCTATTTGGTGCAGTTATAAAAATAACTAAATTGTATTCTTCCCTTGCCTAGATCTTAGGTTAGTGAGGAATAAACAAGTAATCAGGCAATGGCAGAAGTGCCCCAGTGGGGGAGGTCCGGATGCTGTGGGACCACATGGGACACCTCTAACCCAGGACAGGAGGAAACACTTCCAGGAAAGTGACACCTAAGCTACAACTAGGATGGTACGTGATGTGAGAGAATGGCTAGGGGTTTTATAACTTTCTTCTGATTGTGAGTGTTCCTTTATAGGAAGTTAGAAAATACAGAAAAGTATAAACATTATGATTTTTAAATCATTTTGCAAATTAATAAGTTGCCCCAGTGGGGGAGGTCCGGATGCTGTGGGACCACATAGGACACCTCTAACCCAGGACAGGAGGAAACACTCCTGGGAAAGTGACACCTAAGCTACAACTAGGATGGTACATGATGTGAGAGAATGGCTAGGGGTTTTATAACTTCTGATTGTGAGTGTGTCCTTTATAGTAAGTTAGAAAATACAGAAAAGTATAAATATTATGATTTTTAAATCATTTTGCAAATTAGTAAGTCGATGTAGCATGGTAACTTATGGAGAAGCTACCCTATGATCCTTTTTACTTTGTAAACTTATAAACTTATAAAAAAAAATCATCAGGAAAAGGACATAACGATCCCCACCTCTTTAGTCCGAGCTCAGTTCTCAAGGTCTGAGCTTACAGGGAGCTTTCCGGGGAAGGAGGGGGAGGGGTGAGAGAGAAAATGCAGAACCTGGAAGATGCCAGAACAGGCCCTTGTTTTGATGGCACAGATAGAACTTGTCAAAGTGTGGGTAGGGCCATCTACATCAAGAAGACCTGGGAGAATCTGTTTAAAAAGCTGATGTCTGAGCTCCACACTGGGTCTCCTGCATCAGAACTGATGGAGGCTGAGCCTGGGAATCTGTATGTAAATTGCTCCCTAGGTGATTCTAATACGCCCTAAATTGGAGAATCATAAGCCTGGAATTTGGCCAGATTGGGTGGGAGAAGGGATTAGAGCAAGCATGTCAAACTTGCGGCCCTCAAACTTGTGGCCCTCGGGCCGCATGCCTCATTTATTTGGCCCATGTTAGCCTTTGAGTTTGACATGCTTGGATTAGAGGGTTGGTAGTTCAAGGTTTAAAAGAGGAGGCCTGGAAACCCTGACAGTTGGACCCCTAACAGCAGGGAGGGGCTGCAGGTGTTTGATTATGGTGAGGTAAATTATTTTTCATATTTATTGGTTATTTGAATTTTTCATTGTGTGTTTGGTTCATTCATGTCTTAGCTTATTTTTTAATCTTTAAAAATATTTTTCTTACTAATTTATAAATAACCTTTTATAGGAAAGTTATTAGTTTTTTGTGTATTACACATGTAGCCATATTTTCCCCTTAATGAAGTTTATAACATTTATTGAGAACTTACAAATCACCAGATGCTATGCTAAGATCTTTAGATATGTATGTCAAAACTATCTTTACCTCTGAGGTGGGCACCATTATTATCATTACTAGATGCCCAGTGCAGGAATTCATGCACGGGTGGGGTCCAGCCGGCCCGGTCCTAATCGGGGCAGATCAGGGCTGTGGCTGTGAGGAGGAGGAGATGGCAGGAGGTTGGCCGGCCCACCTGCCCCAATTGGGGCCCAATCAGGGCCAGGCCAGCTGTGGGGAGGGGCCGCAGGTGACTGGCCAGTGGCCCCACCCCTTATTGGGGTGGGGGGGTGATTGGGAGCCAGCGACCTGAGGGAGGGGCTGCAGGAGGTTGGCCGGTCAGCACCACCCCCTATTAGAGTTGGGGGGGCAATCAGGGGCGGGGTGGCTAGGGAGAAGGGCCACAAGGGGTTGGCCATCCATCCCACCATCAATCGGGGTGGGAGAGGCCAATCAAGGGTGAGGTGTTTGGGGGGAGGGGCCACGGGAGGTTGGCCACTAGCCCCACCCCCCATCAGGCTGGTTCGCTGGCTGCAGTGGGAGTCATAGCGACCAGTCATTCCGGTCATTACAGCGTTCCGATCGCTGGCTTTTTATATATAAAGATTGTCATTCCCGTTTTACAGACAGGTCACTGAGGCTTAGAGAGGTTAAGCATCCTGTTCAAGGTCCCAGAGCCAGTGAGTGAAGGAATTAGAAATCAGAGCAGACAGAGCGGGTCTGACTCCAAAGCCCATGTTCTTCGGCCTTGGGTGTTATCTCCCTTTTACTTTTGTTTCTAGGCCTTTTCATGTTTATACATTTTTCATGTCATCAAATCTATAAAGCCTTTCCTCTATGGATTCTTCTTCTGCTTCCTTGCTCAGAATGTTCTTTCCTACCTCAAGATCCAATAGTCACCTCTATTGTCTCATGGTTACACATCATTTCATTTGAAAGCTATTCCATTGCATTAGTATGTGTTTAAAATATATACACATACTAGTACTTTCCCCTTTAAGAAATAATTGGCCAGATAAGTTGTAAAATTGCTGGACTCAAAAATAGGCAATTTGCAACATAACAACTTCTTAAAAGTAAAGTGCAGACAAGGATTTGAGATTAGTAACTTGATATTTGGCTGCTATTTTTCTTTTTATGTGTGTGTGGGGGTTGGGGGGAGAACTGTCGCAAGATGGACGCAGCATGACCAGACAATGCCACCCGTCTCCGTGTTGTCTCCTGGAGGGAGAATGACCCAGCACCAGAGGTGGTGCCAGCAGGAGTCCTTGCTGCCAATGACTCTCATCAGGAGGAGCAGCAAAAGGACTGACCATTCCCAAGATGCAGCCCAGAGGTAGCCGCCTGAACTGCAGACGGGACAAGGCTAACCCTGGGGCTTGTTGGCCCTTGAGGAGCTCCTGGTGGGAGAAGGGAAAGGTTAGGAAGGAGGTTACAGTGACCAACGGCAGCTTATATTTAGTGGGTTAGGACACTTACTGATTTGTATCTGGTCATTTCTACAAATCCTACTCTGTGTTACATTTTTAATTCAGTTGATAACCTGATCTGGTAATTGGACTTTGGCTAAATACTTTTATAAAATAGTATGAATTGGTTTTCGAAGTGCAAAATCAGCTGATTTACATTCAAATCATGAAACAACATACGAAATGGTTTTTATAAGGACTCCCTCCTCTACTCCTCACAGTCATCGCTGGGGTATGGCCATGGGTCCTATTTTGTCAAGGGCTGGGGCACTCATGCAGGGTCCTGGGCAGTGCAGTAGCAACACCAGGCACCTGCCACCCCTGTTTGCTCCGGGTCAGGCCTGAAGCACACCTGGGGGAGAACATACTCCTTCTGGGACTTCTGTCCTGCATTGTTGGATGTCCCCAGTGTTAATAAATGCCAGGCTGGGCAGTTCCCCCAAGGACCTAATCCCAGCTGTAAGTAATTTTGCTGGAGACCTTGGGTGAGGGCATTTGCTGGAACTGCCCCCCTGCAACTGGGATTGTTGAGTCCTGAGCCCAGACCGGCTGCCTCAGTGTCTGTGACTTCCCAGCCTTTGCGCGCAAGGCTCATGGATGGACTCCAAACCAACCCTCGTTAATTACTTGCTCAGCACTTTATTAGTGAACCCAGGGAATGGCCGAGGCAGGGTGAGAAGGAGAGCTCTGCAGGCTGTACTCAGCTCCAGCAATTCAGTTCAGCCCATGGAACCTACTCAGCCAACCCAGTGCCTTAGGGATGAATAGTCTGACCCCTGCTCCTCGCAGGGCAGGTTGGTCTCCACCCCCATCCTAATCCACTTAGCAGAGCAAGAGGAGCTGGCGAATACCATGTTTCCCCCCTGGCATGGCATTTTCAGTGATGTGTGAGTCTCCTTTTGCCAGTCTCCGCCTGGCTGACCCAACCTGGCCAGTCCTGGGTGCAGAACTCCTGCAGGTGCCTCTCAAGAGAAGGTGTGTGTTATTCCCCCACAGGCCAGGGGCAATCCATGGTTCTGGTTTTATATTAATGTTGATGTGGGGCAGGAGGAGGACAGCCCTGTGTCAGGGGCCCTAATAGGAGAAGCCTAGCATCTCTGAGCTCCTATTTTCTAGGGATTAGTGGAGTGTCTGCAAAGTGACACTTTCCTAAGCAAACAGGCACAAAGAGAAACAGGTAACCAACTGCCCGCTAGATACTCAGCTCCCACACACGTTACTGCCTGTCAGAAGGGAACGTCATTGATTGAGGAGTACATTTCCCACCCAGTGGAGTGAGTAATCAATAGTGAAGTGTTTATTGAGTACCTACTGTGTGCTTGATGGCATTCTAATGGGGGGAAAGGGAATGGATCAGTGAAAGGGGCAAACAGAAAAAGGATGGAACAGTCCTACCGATTATAGCCTATCTGGTTAGAAGCCAAAGTAATGCACTAAATGTGTGCCAAACCCCCAGCCACACAGAGATACTGCTGGGCCCAGGAGGGGGCGGTCAGTGGGAATCAGGATCTTTGGGGAAGGCTGTGCAGGACTCAGCTGGGCTCTGAGGATCCCAAGCAGGATGAACCCACACGCGCATTCGGCCCCAGGCTGTTGATGTGGGGTGACCAGGGCTGGCTCACTTGAGCTGACAAATGCCTGGACCTTGGCTGGCCTTCCTGTCGGGCCCCAGAACTTCACCACCGTACAGACAATCCCCAGTTACTGTTGGGGTTTGCAGATTGTTGTCACCATGTCTTGGCCCCAGTGTGAATTCCTCCCTTTCCAAGGGATGAGCTGACCCCAGCCAGCTTCAGACCCTCGTGAGGGACTCCTCCAACACCTGTAGTCCAACCATCAGGTACAGGTGGCGGGGCCACCACATCTGTAGGCCCATCTCTGCAGTACAAGGAATCTCAGTCAATGGCAGGCTGAGTATCAGCTCCCTAGGGCTGTTTCTAAAAGACCATTTGCATGCACATAATAAATCAACTTGCATAATTAAGGAGAGTCATAAAGACTACTCAACTGTCTCAGAACAATGGAATTGAAGTTACAAAATAGGTCAGATCTGAAAGGTAACTTAGAATTAAAAGTGTCCCGGCTAGCAGACAGCAGGGAGCCTGTGCTTGGGAGCTTCAGAGGAGCCAGCGAGCGCTGTTTTAGCCACTGCAGACCAGGCCAAGCTGGCCACGGCAGGCAGGTTCGCTCCCTTACTTTCTCATGAATCAGTCCTGAGAGTAAAATGCTACAGGAAGGGAGTTCTAGAGGGCAGCCAGCCTGTTACCAAGAGGTTTTATGTTCAGGTGAACAGCGGCAGCTCTTCACACTTAGCTCTATTCATTCTGATGAGAAAGAAACATGTTTGATTAAACCTTTCACTTTTGCATGGAAAAGATTTCTCAAAACTGACGCATTTTCAATTAGTAAAAATCTAATATTCCATTCATGTTCAAATTAAACTAAAGCAAACATTAGTATCTCACATTGAATTCAGGCCATTTGTTTTGCAAAGGCTAGACAGTATAGAAAAGTAGATGTGGGGGAAAGTAATACTCAGTTGGGAAGCTGGGGATGAGCTCAGGCCAGCTACTCCACTCGCTTTCTCATCCCTGTTCCCCCGACTCTAGGTCTCTGGGTGTTCCTCCCCATCTCCTCCCTCGTTCCCCGTGGGAGCAGCATTTGAAATCCTCTGTCTAGTCTAACCTTCTCATTTTACAGATAAGTACTGGTAAGTAAGGCCAAGCCCCACCCCAGCTCACCCAGAGTAGCTCCATTTTTGTGTTTTATATTTTTGGGTTTGGCCATTGATGTGGGAAAAAGAAAGCTCTCATGACTAATAATGAACAATTTGAAAATCACTGGACTAGACAACTGTTCTAGTTCTTTCCATATTTATTTGCCTGGAAGCAACAGAGATCTAAGTTGTTCTGAGTGATGGGGGTAATTGTGAAGGCGAGATATTTGGGTTCCCATGGAAAGCTGGATCATTAGGTTCACATAATGTTGTCGCTCTGAATTACTCAAAACACCGCAAAGGAAAAAATCACCAAAGTAAAATCCTAACCCATCTGTTAAAACTGTATGAACTAAGAAGCAAACATCTTCTTTGTATCCTTAGTCTCTAGGAGAAAAAAAATCTCAGTGAATGGTTTGGTTCATGACCCTCCCAACTTTTTTCTGTGATTATCCAGACATATCTAGATATTCTTTTCAATCAAAAAGTTGTTTTGTGTTATGTGGCCTGGGTTGTACCTTGCTTTTATTACTTGACAGTATGTGAAGACTATTTTTCCAGATTAGTACATTTAGAGCTACATCATTTATTTTTCTCCATTTAACAAGTGCGTATTGATGAACATTTAAGTTGTTTGTATGCTTTTATCATCATAATGTTGCCATGAGCATTCTTGTCCAGATATCTTTATATACTCTTCCTACAAAGGAAATTCCTAATTCATAACATTTTCTTTCTAATAGAAACTGCCAAATTATGTCCAATGTCTTTTTAGTAGGATTTAAAGTCAGCTCATGCCATCTGATGCCAGATTAGAAGGAAGTCCATTATTTTTCTTCGGGGGCCCCTTCCTTGCCTATGAATTGTCCATGAATCCCAGGAGCGCTACTAATCCAGTGAGACCAGTTCTATGTTCAGCGAGGAACCAGGAAGGTCTGGTCAGGCCACTGGCAGGACCCATTCTGGCTCTTTTCTCCCATCACTAGCATGTGTTGTCGATGCTGACAAGTCCCCTACAGTGTGGTGTGTCCTTGTCCACTGCTGTATTGACCTTTTCATTGGGAAGATGACCCTTACCCACCACAGCCTTCCTTCCAGGGCGACAATTCCAGCTCTTCCGTGACATGCTGACCAAGGTTGTGCTAAGCCTGAGCTCTCAGGGGGCAGCTGTTGTTCCCATAGAATGTGTCCTCCCAGCTCGTGTAGCTGGGTTGGGAGGGCTTCCCACCAGAGCTATGGACCTTTCCTATGCCTCACCCACCCTCTTCCCAACACTGTCGGATTCTCATATCAGAAACCCCGGTTAACAACTGGTCATCGCCTCCTCTCAAGGTCAGCTCTCCCTGGGAGACCGCTGATGTGCTTTCTGACTTGAACCCTGTCTGCCCCATGAAGTTCTGGGCCTGGAATCAGGCCCTGTTCTCTGCACAGGGGATTCAGACAGAAGTTCTCCTGCTCTCTAAAGGCTTCTGTTCTTTGGAGAGCAGGGCAGGTAATAAATGAATGTATACATAGGCAAGACAACATGGGATAATGGCAAGTGCCACAAAGAGAAAAATCAGGTGAGGTGATGGGGCTCCTTTCAGTTGGGGTGTCAGGGAAAGCCTCCTGGCGAGCTGGCATTTATTTGAACTGGAGCCTCAGTGAAGATGTGGGCACAGCATACTGGGCATGGCAAAGACGGTCCCATGGGAATGGCCAATGTGACTTGTGTGGGGGAGGGGGGTGGCCTCCCAGCAGGGCCACCTTACAAACGGGTCATGCCAACACCCCCAGACAAAGAGCTCTAAAGCCTCTCCCAGCGTGCCCCGTTCTCCAATCCTAAATCAAGATTCAGGAAGCCCTCTATGCCAACTGTGACTCCTTAATTTGACAATGTAGATTTTGTAACTTTCAATTTGGATTTTCTTATTTTCATCCAAATTCTTAATCACTATTATCAGGAAAATAAATATTTCTGACTTTCTTGCATTCACCTCTTCATACCCTATGTTTTCCCTTGATACAATCTTATACAGCCCACATTTGTTAAAAGAATATTCCCAAGTAATATTCCCCAGTGAAGAGTAACACAATTTCCTGGTAAATATCTAAATTGACATTCACCATATAAATGAAGTCAAAAGGCCAGGAAATGAAATCCTCATCTTTTTCTTCTTTTTTAACAAAACCTGGGCCTACACCAGACCTGTATGAGTATAAAAGAGAAAGACTAATTTTCCCTATTGATTTTCCATTGTCTGACACCCCTCCTTCTGCTGTGATCCCCCAGGCAACAAATGAAGCATTGTAAAGTCTTTAATGGTCTTCTCAATGGGCAATTATACATTTTTTATGATAAATTTTGTCAGTCGTACAGCTGATTACATTCATTTATGAAAATGACTAAAAACAATGAATCAAAATTTTTTCTGTCTGGTTCCTTTGAGATAATCATCAGAGCCATAATAAAAAGTGTAGTAGACCTGGAGCTGAGCCCAGCTCTTCTGTGAGCCAGCGAGTGACCTTGAGTAAATGAGGCGACCTATCTGAGCCTCTGTGCTCTTATCTGTATGAAAGGGAAAGTAGCAGGGCCTACTCTACTTCAGCTGGAGTTGTTGGGGTAGGGGGGAGGGGTGTTCTGTGAAGGGGAACCTGGATGTTCCCAGTCCTTAAGGCGGGGGCGGTATGTACCCATTTGTTTCATTACTCATCTTTAAATTGTTCTTGCACATTCTATACATCTGTGATGTGTGTGATATATTTCACAGTAGATTTCTAAGAAAGTCAATACTGTTGACAGACTCGACAAAAAGTCAATGCAGACCGAGTTTTCCTATGGACCTCCTAGCAAACTGCGTAAACCTAGACAGAAGACAAAACAATTTTCCCCTCAAATCAAAACATGTTCTTCCTAAAGAGTTTAATTGAAAAAGCGAAGATTTCGAATAAAACAACAGGGTGTGTCATGCTCAGGACAGCTCCCTCCCTCAGGGCCCTCCCTTCCTCCTCACTTGAGGTTTCTATATTTCTCTCCAGAAATAGCCTGGAAAACCAAAGATAAACAGAGAATCTTGAAAGCAGCAAGGAGAAAGAAACACATAGAAATAAAAAGACTAACAGAGCACATGTCACCTGAGGATATGTGCTTATTGATTTTGAGAGAGAGAGAAACATTGATCAGTTGTCTCCCGTGTGAGTGTGACTGGGAATCGAACCCACAACTTATGTGTGCCCTGACTGGGAATCAAACCTACAACCTTTTGATGTACGTACAGGACAACTCTCCAACCAACTGAACCACCTGGCCAGGGCTGCATCGCTCTTTTATGTAAATGGAAGCACATTACATATGCTGCTCTGTACTTTGCATTTTTTAATTTATCTTGGAGAGCTCCCAATATCAGCCTTATGGATTGAAATTCTCCACCCCCCACCCCGCACTATTTCTTTGTGCAGCTATGCTACACTTTAACCAGAGCTCGCTGATAAATATTTAGGTGGTTTTCTGTTTCTGCTCTCGCTCACCTTTCTGCAACAACCATCTTTATGCTTACGTCTTCTATGTGTGCATCTGTAGAGTAAATCCCAGAGTATATGGATGGATCAAAAGCTAGATTCATGTAAATTTCGGTAGCTATTGCCCAAATCCCTCCAAAGAGACAGAGTATCCCTTTACACTTCCATCAACAGGACACAGGAGCACTGCTTTCCTGATGAGCCTGTGACATGTGATCTCTTCGTCTTTACTTACAAACCTAAAAGGCGAAAATAGTATTCCATCGCTTGGGTTTATTTCTTTAGCTCTAGGTGAAGATGAAGCTCTTTACTTTTTCTGAACTTCAAGTTCGGGTCCATTGCCCATTTTTCTTTTGGTTTCTTGTTCCTTTACGTGTTGCTTCGAAACAGCTCTTTATATGCAAGCACTTTGCAAGTATTTTCCTAGGTTTGTGTTTCTCCTTTGTTATTGCTTGTAGTACTGGTGTTTTACCTCTGGTAGAAACTTTAAGTATTAGGTAGTCAAATGTATTGATTCAATCTCTCTCTGTATGTAGTATGGGGTTGTTTTGTTCTTAGAAAAGTCTTTCCTCTTCTAATGCTATTATATATATATATATTTTTTTTTAAAATATATTTTATTGATTTTTTAC
>NW_005356751.1:1933971-1946723 GCF_000412655.1 Myotis brandtii | reverse complement strand
ATCGATGAGAGAGAAACATCGATCAGCTGCCTCCTGCACATCTCCTACTGGGGATGTGCCCGCAACCCAGGTACATGCCCTTGACCGGAATCGAACCCGGGACCTTTCAGTCCGCAGGCCGACGCTCTATCCACTGAGCCAAACCGGTTTCGGCTTAATGCTATTATATTTTCCCCAGGTTTCCTCAAGTACCTTTACTAGTTTCTTTTTTACTTTGAAATTTTTGATCAGTATCATTTAAATAACTTATTTAATGTAAGGAGTGAAGTAGGGATTCAGCTTCTGTTTTCTCCTGGAATGTCTATCCAGCTGTGTCAACTTTATTTCTTAACTAATAAGTTTTCTCCCTACAGCTTGAAAAGCCACATGATTTGGATCTAAAAATTGCCTTGTCTAGATATTGAAAATTCTTGGATGATGAATTGATAAATTAACTAAGTTCTTAGTACATTCAAGGAATCGTCAAAACAACAGTATAAACAGAGTGGGCTTATCATGTGCTGGGCCTGTTCTAAATGAGTTGCATGTATGTGTTCATTTAATAAGGCAGGTGCTGTGAGCTTTATGACAGGCAAGGACACTGAAGCACAGAGAGGTTGAGTAACTTGTCTAAAGTCACACTGCTATGAATGGCAAAGTCGTGCTTTGAACACAGGCAGTTTGACTTTAGAATCCATGCTTCTCTCCACGTATTCTGCTGCCTTCGTGAAATGGAAAACGCTTTTGTGCATGCTTCCTACATGCTAGGCTCTGTTTTAAGAACTTCACACATAACACTTTTATTTAATCTTTGCAACAATCCTAAGAAGTAAGCACTAATGCTCTCCCCATTTTACCGACAAGCAAACTGAGGCAGAGAGTAACTGGAGGACAGACAAAAAGGGAGGGGGAGCAGCATGTGGTGAGTCCACAGAAGGAGGAATTTTGCTCTGTCTTTAGAGCAGCAAGGAATCACAGACGTGTTTGAATCAGGACGGACCCCATCAGATTGGGTTTTTGTGAAGTTCATTAGGAGCAGTGTGGAGAATGGATGAGGGAAGGGGCTGCACAGTGGGTGTGGGAGACCCAGATATCAGGCTAACACCTCGCTGCAATGACACCTCCAACCCAGGTGCCATCCAGTGGTGAGTAGGCAGCATCCACATGGCCTGAGATAACTACCCTCTGGGGCTTATATTGTTTACATTTTCAGAGAAAACAAAAGTGTCCCTGCTCACCCAGCTTATGAGTGCTTGCTCCTAACCACTGAGCCCGTCGACCCTCTGTGTTCAGGGGACCTTTAGACGCTGGGGGGTCTGCTTAGTATAATCTTGAAAATTGAATTTGGCAATTCCTTCACCACCCTCTGTCTCTCCAATAGAAATCAAGGAAATTCTATTGACATAGTTGATAGATGAGCTTCCGATATCAAATATCTTCAGATGTTTCAAAGATTTCTTTTGTGTCTTAGGTTAACTTTTCCTAGGACATCTATATATTCTCCCAAAGTTACTTTGTGAATTTTTATAATTGCTTTCTTCTTGTGTGAATAAAGGGCAAGCTCACGGGCCCCCTGCCTGCTGTGCTGCTATTAATCACAGCCTCTCTCCCCCGCAGATCCGCGTGATGGTGGACCTGTGCAACAGCACCAAGGGCATCTGCCTGACAGGTAGGCTGGCCGTGCTCACCCCCAGCGGCCACGGGCGCACAGGCATGCTAGCCAAGGACCGGGGCGGAAGGAGCACCTAGTAACACTGTAGGTTATAAAAATACATGTTGGTTTACTTTTAGCAGATGTTTTTAATGGCATGAAAATCAATTGTCACATAATTATGAAAAATAATATTTTCAGTATTGCCATAGAAATATAGCCATGAAAAAATAATGAGGTCTCGGGTAATTAGAAACGTGTGGTACCTTGAACCAGAGCCATGGATGTTTTCCTATTCCCGTTAGTTTTTTAAAAGGAAGAGAAGTAAAAAAGACCTCGCTAAGTGGTAGAGTTCTCTTACCAGAGAATAATGTTCTCTTACCAGAAATCATTATTTCCCTACATCATACACATATGATACATATAACATGCATGGGAAGCTCTAGAAGCAAACTGCTAATTAGTCGAGAAAGCACTTTTTCTGAAGCCTGGCCTGTGTGGTGCCTACTGTGTGCTGGGTGGGACTGCAGGGTCACACGCTGACCCCCTCCACTCAGTGATTCAACGACGAATAGACAGGAGAGGGAATGAACCTCTGGGCAGAGCAAGCCTTTCGACAAGGAGTGCCTGATGGGTGGGACAGGGGAGGAGGGGAGTGGGTTTGATATGCTTGTGGACACCTGAGTCAGACAGTCCTGCATCTCACCTGAGGGGAGGGGCGCCTGCCTCCTGCCTTCAGAAGCTGGGAGCAAGGAACTCATGCACACCCCACCCCAGGATGGGCCATAGAGCCTGACTTCAGACATTGCGTTTCCAAAAGGAATACATTACACTCTGAGGCAACAGGAAGAATCCTTTTCGCATTAAAAGTCTGTTATGGAATAAATGCATGCTCTCGTGGACCTTACAGTATAACCGAGACTCTGTAGCGCTCTGAAGCTTTGCTGGGCCCCTCAGATGGCCCAGGCTCTGGGGAGATCCCATTCACGCTTCACTTGTGCCCAGGGCTGCACTGAAGGAGCCTGTAAAACCCTGCACTGTGCCTACTGAGGAGTAAGAAACCTCCCCCTTTTCGGCAGTATTCTCCCCAGTACCTCATATTACCTGTGTGCAGGAGGCGCTTACTGGGAGTTTGTCGAATGACTAAACCTGGGGTTTCTGTGAGTATTAAATGGGGGTGTTGGGCTGGTAAGAAAGACACTTCCCCGAGGAACCCCAGTCCAGTCTGACTCTCATTTGCTTGGTTTGGCCTCAGAGAGAAAAGCTGTAATCCTGTGGCTTCTTGGGAAATGCTAATTGAATTATTCAAGTCACATTTCAGCCCTCACAGAAAATTAAATATCTTCAGAACAGCTTGGTCCTTTATTCTGAAGCTCTTGTGGCTTAAGCACCCTTCTTCCCTCTCCGGAAGTCCCTTTTCAGAGTTCCCTCGTGTGACGGTAATGAGTGCTGGGGAAATGCTCGGATGGAGGAATTACAGGCACAAAAGCCGTGTCGAGAGGCACAGAAAAGCCTCTTTCTTTCTTATTTTTATAGTGACAGGAGGGCCATCCTGTCCAGTGAATGTGTGAGGGGCTATTGAGACCACTTAGGGGAGATGGACGCGGCGGGAGAGCTCCTCTGTACATCCCTACAGTAGCGGTGCAGGAGGTTCTTTGGCACCTCAAATGCTTTGCAAAGGCCGCACCTTCTCCTTTCACACCAGCTTGAAATTGGGCCTCCTTTTACACAGAAAGCTCTTCTATTAAAACTTTGGTGTAAAAAGTACAAGTTACAACGTGAGGTGGTGCCTCGGCAGAGGCCAGGCTGCCCGGGTTGGGGTGGGAAGGCCACAGGACGCAGGACTGAATTGGCAACTTCAGGGGGAGGGGAGAGAGCCTTGGTCCGGAGCCCGGGGGAGATGTGGGCAGTAAGCGATGCCAGGGCAGACCCCGGGCTCAGAGCCTGAGAACAAGATCTAGCTTTACACTGGGCTCATCTTTGAAAAAGCAGGCGCTTGTGAGGTGGCGGGGCTCATCTGGCTGTGACCATGGACCGCTTTCCTGTTCCTTGTCCTGGGCTCAGCTGAGGTTGATATGGGGACAAGGCCAGGTGCCGGGTTTTGTGCAGCCTGGACATCTCAGGTGAAGATGAGGGCAATTCAGTAGCTAAAGTAGTAGGGGGTTTTGCTGGTGCCGTGTGTATCAAACAGCATGGCTTTTCTGGCTGCATCTTACCCCTGAACCCAGATTTCCTTAGAACCCCAGAAGCATCTCTTCTTGGAGAGCAGGGGGCTTAAAGAAGGCGGGTTCTTGCGTTATTCTTCACGTCCAGCGGCCTCCCCATAGGGACTCGTTGGAAAAATCTCTAAGCCATCACATTGCTGATCTGCTTGTTAGGACAGACGCACAGACACACTTCGAATCCAGTGTTCATTCTCCTCACAGCCAGTGACTCCAACCCAGTGATGACAGTTATCACCACTCCGTATCCTATGTCCAGGGAAACATCAGTCACGGGTCACAGCTGCTCTGAGCATGGCCTCCTGTCGTTCTTTTCTGGTGCTCCAGAAAGCTGCTAATTGGTTAGAACGGTACCTGAAACAAAACCCATTTGCCATCCCTATGCTACTTTATTAAGGTTGCCATAGCTCAAAGTTGAAATGCACCAAATAGATGGGATTGGACCAAAGCTGCAGCCCCATGGGGATGGAAGGCGGCAGCAGTCGCTGCTGGGGGCTGGGGTGGAGAGTGGGGCAAACACACCACACCAGGGCAGGGAGCAGGCAGGAAACTGCTCCTGTGGAAGCAGAGAGGCCAGGGAAGCAGCACCGCATTCGAACCGAACCGAGGCCCCAAGTCCCTGGAACGTGCATCATCGTCCCCTCGGACTTCATTTACAAACCACAGATTCAAAGGTAAAGTTAGAATTTCTAGATGCTTCCACAGTGCATTATTCCCAAGCACAGGCCCGTTCAGAGGTGGCAGGCCCAGGGAACCAGCCCCGTGCAGCATTCACAGGAAGGCCGCTGTCCACAGGTATTCCTAGAGGGTCAGAGAAGGAGAAAGGTCAGGAGCTGAGAAAACATCCTGAGAAACAGTATTCTAAATGCCAATTGGCACATATAAATAATGTGATGTTTGACGTGATGATAATGCCGCATATTTGGGGCTGCTTCCAGGGGTAAGGAGCCCTGGGCAGCTGAATTGGCGCCCTGAGAAGACAGTGGCAGGGGCTCGCCATCACTGGAGCTCTCTGCTTCTGTGCGCTCTCTCCTCTCCCGTAGCTTCAGGGCAGGGGCCCTGCTGGATGGCCCCCTACGTCTTCTTTCCTGGTGCTTCTTCTGTCACCTGCCTCCCCACAGATAGGGTGTGTCCCCATCCCTCTGCACCCCAAAATTAGGCTGGCCCCAAATTTTTACTCTTCCTGTAAACAAATAGCTCTCAACCTTTCTAGGGTCAGGGACGCCTTCAAGGATCTGCTGATAGTGACTGATTCTTTTCCAAGAAAATGTTCACATCAGGTGTGGGGTGGAGCGAGGAGACCCAAGACCATCTGCATCCCAGTCACCTGTCATGCTTGGTAAAAATGCAGGTTCCTGGGCCTCTGCACCCAAACTCAATTAGAATCTCCAGATGAGACCCAGGTAGCTGCATTGTCACAGGCATTCCAGGCGATTCTGTGGACTCAAATGACTAAGAACTGTAGCCATGGGGTGTCCATGGATCTTTTGTCAGGAAACCCTAATCTAAGCACTTCACTCTAGTGGCACCCTTGGCCAAGGCTAATGTGTCCTAAACATATGGTTCCAGCCAGGACCTCTCTCCAGAAGTCCCGCTGCCTGGAAATGGTATAAGACTGTCCTGGGAACTTTGAAGCCTACTATATACAGCTGGTCTGACTTGTTTCCCTGCCCCCCCCCCCCCCCCCCCCCCCCCCCCCCCCATCTGCACATCTGAATTTGGCTCCATCTGCAGTCGGGAATGAGATTGATTGATTTCTTTGGACCTCTGTCAGCTGTCGTGTGTGTGTGTGTGTGTGTGTGTGTGTGTGTGTGTACGCGCCATCTTGTGGCAAAGTCATGTAGCACAGGCTACGCTAATCCTAAAAATGTGGTGCCATTTTCACCAAATTGTTTTGGCCCGAGGTAGGCCTATATGTATTGAAAGCATACCTTCAAACACGTGTTCTTCCATGAGTCCCCATGTATGCAAAATAGCCTCTCTCCATTAATATCCTAGGCCTTTTTTTGCCTCACACAGAACCCTGCTCATTCTGCTGAAATACCTCTGGAATGTCTAGCTTTTCCTGCAACTCTACAGTCACCAACCACATTTATCCATAACCTCACCCCTAATTTTAACCACAAAGACCACCTGGGTATTTTCTCTCCATCCTTTCTTTTCCCTCTTTCTCTCTCTCGTCTTATTCCCAAGTTCTCTTCAACTTCCATCTACAGGGGAGATCTCAAATGCACTGACTTCATGGTATCAGCCCTCTTCCCTGTTTAATAACCTACTATAGCTCCCTACTGCCTCACAGATACTGTCCACACCTCTCTGCTTGGCAATCAAGTGCTGCTGCCCCACATTGGCCTCATCTCCACACACCAGCTTGATCTATCTTCTTCCTTCCTCACCCTGAATCATACAAATTCCCACCTCTGTACTTTTGCTCCTTCATGGGATGTCCAGCCCTCACCCCTGCAGCCATCCCAGGCCCATTGTTTCTTCGGCGCCCCAGATCCAGGCTCACCCTTCTCTGGAGGCCTCTCAGACAGCCGTGTGCCCAGGCTGCCCCAGCACCCCTTTGGGGTTTTGCTTCTCGGCAGCTCCCTCACATTTCATTGTGATTGCCAAGTATCTACCTTCCCCTGGTAGGTTGTCAACACAACAGACACAGGGGCCAAGCTTGCTGCTGCTTAGTGAATTTTGGTGCACATAGTAGGTGCTTAGTAAATGGTGATTTTTCTGAAAGGTCACAGCTTGGATTTATGGAAGACCTTGCCCTGTAGTACTGGTGATCACATGCAGTCTGGAGAACGGAAGGACCTCAGCTGCTCCGGCTACAGCCTCACTAGCTTGTCTGAGTGCTCACATAGAATAACTGATAAGAAGACTCTTCTATTTGGGAAAGCAAAATCTTTTTGTTAGATTATGTGTAAATGATCCATATGAACACCCTTAGATTTTCTGGGTAATTACACACTAAGGAAAGTATTTGCTACCTGATCTGGGCCCTCAATTCGTCTTGGGCTATTTCATGCAACAAAATAGAGACCTGGGAGGTGAACTGTTGTAATGTAACCCGCGAATCACAGAAGGACGCCTCAAGAAGTCGAATTAAAGAGTCACATTTATTGCAATCCGGGACTATGAGGGGCCATTCCCCAAATCTCATAGCCATAAGATGGTGGCAAAACCAGACTAATATAGGCAAAGATCACAAAGGTATTGATTACATCTCAAGGTTTGGAATGAGGAACCTGGCTCGCAAAAAGCGGTTTACAGAAGCAGAATTAAGCATGTTAATTATAGTTTTGAGTCTCAGGGTCACTGAATTATCTAGAGCCCTCGGGTCTGGAATGAGGAACCTAGTTTGCAAAAAGCAGTTTAAACAACATGTTATAAACGCATTATCTAACCTGGGTTAAACTTAGGCATGTTATCTAAATTACAATTTTGGGTCTAGAGCCCTCTGACCTTGGGTAACTGTGCTGTCCTTCCCAGGTGAAGAATGTGCTTTCTAAAACCAGTAAGATAACAATCAATGGGATAGTCATGTTACAATCAATAAGGCATTCAGTCGAATGGGATGATTTATACAATTCAGAAAATCAGAGTAACTTTTCTATTGTTAAGCCAAACAACAGGGTTAGAGTTAAACTACAGTTTCAATCTGAAATGATTGCTACCATACTTCAGAACCAGCTTCTGCTCTCAGACCCCCTCAGTGGCCTAGCGGAGACACACTGGCTGGCTGGGAGCCCTTGGGACTGCTCTCGTGACAGCCAGACCTCAGCCCTGCAATGCCGGCACTTACCTGTGCCAGGGCGGTACTGCCTACCCATATTGTCACCCAGCCTCATTTAATTAAGTTGATTGCTTGAGAGGTGACTGATTTCTGAATCGATACAATTATTCTTGGTCCACTGAAACTTAAACAGAAGTGGTTTTGGTTGGCAAATGTGTCTGTGCTGACTTGATTTTAAGAATCTTTTGGGTAAATATACTGAATTCTAAGTAACAGGCATGGGGTGGCTCCTCGCCAGTACATTCTCAGAGGGGGGAAATAATTTTGGGGTGTGGAGCTGCTTTGCTTTCTTCCACCTATAGTTCAAATTTACATTTCTTTTCCTATTCTAGGACCACCTGGCCCACCAGGTAAGAGCCCATGGCTTTTCCTAGTTCATAGGGGGGAATATGGGTGGCTAACTCCCCAGGATCACTCAGAAGGGACTAAGGTGGGGAAGGGGGAAGAGTTTAGCGCCAACCCCGACTGTCACTGTGTTCCCCCTTCTCTCTCCCCCAATCTTGAACTCTCCTGCCCCTCCCACTTGAGAGCCTGCCTTCCCCATCCCCGACTTGTCACTGCTCCAGGCCAGGGTAGCAAAGGAGGTGAAGGAAGGGAGGAAGCGGGGAAGGATCTGGGAAAGGTGTCGATGCTGCCCACCTTCACTGGCTACAGGGAATGACCTGAACTTCAGTGAAGAGATGTTTTTAATGTTCGTTTCCCGTGTTTGATGCAGGACCGCCAGGAGTTGGTGGGCTACCAGGACACAACGGGTCGGATGGACAGCCTGGTCCCCAGGGCCCAAAGGGCGAAAAAGGAGCAAATGGAAAAAGAGGAAAAATTGGTATTTTGGCAACTCTTTCGTTATTTTCCTTGTTGCTCGTTTCTGTTTCTGCATTTTGAATGGGCTAATGTGTGTGCAGTGGCTAGAAAGTGCTGTATCTTTGCAGGCAAGGCTGGTTCGACTCTTGCCTGGAAGTTGCCGTGTTTTGGGGGCCAAGGGCATTCTTTTTGGTACTGACAATGGTTTGTCTCCCTGGGAACTGCTTGCTCTGATGCAGACTGACAGATGGAAGGGGCGGGAGCCAGAGCCCAGGGCGGGCACATGTGGGCTGTGTGCTGGCTGCATGTGTCACCCTGTCTTTCCAGGGTCAGTTCCTGCCTTGCCCTCTCACTGCCTTCGTCTGCCCAGAAACGTTATGTTTAATTGAAAATCAGTTGTGTGATGTCGGCCCCTGAGTTTTCCTAGTAGAGGAATAGCTGGAATGATTTGAATGGACTGGTGGCATCCAGGCCTTCCTGAGGCCTGCACTCGGGTTGTGGAGTCCCAGCTGTCAGGGCCTCCTGTCCGGGGGCCACAGGGTGGTTACAGAGATGTGGGGCGTCTCCGAGAGACTTCCTGTGCCTCTGTGAGCAGCAGTGCTGCCATCACCCGAGCTGAGGCCCCGAAGCCCCGAGGTGTCAGGTATGTCCAGGGGTCAGTGAGAGGCAGGGGCTCCTGCGGGGCCTGGCAGGAGGCAGGGAGCAGGCGGGCGGGCGAGTTCTAAGGGGCTCTGAGTACCAATCCTGGGGGGCCGGGGAAAGGCCTGCTGGGCAGATTCACTGAAGAAAGCTGGCATGTGGCATGTGGAAGCTCAAGTGCAGGGGTAGGGCTGCTCAGGAGGCCTGGCTCTCAGCCTCTGGCAGGTGGTGGCTCCATCACACCCTCTAGCTTGTTTCCAACTTTGTGGCTCTGCTACTCCCGCTCACTTGAACAGGCTCTGGGCTAGAAGAGCTACTGGGAGATTCTTCCAGACAGCACAGTCCCCCTCCCAGCACTCTGCTCTTATCGCCCGTGGAGAGGGAGAGTCGTGGAGGGGCTTTGCCACTTGGCCAAACCTGCACGCTCACGTTCCCAGGGGGCAGCCCCTGTGACAATGGGCAACACAGTCAGCTCAGTCCCCAGAAGGCCAGTAATTACAGCCCGTGCTACGGAGCAGTAATGGATTGTTCCGTGTTGGATAATAATTATAAATGAACATCAGCATTGAATAATGATGACCGGCAGTGTACAGACATTTGGTTTATCCTGAGAAGCCCCCAGAAATGTGACCCAGTCCTAAGGATCCAGCAACGAGTGTATGAGGGGCAGCTGAGGGGAGGCAGCACTGTGCTAGCATGGGCGTGGGCAGGGGGGAAAGGAGTGGTTTCCAGAAGGGCTCTGGCTTTGCAGAGGTGTGCTCAGCATGCAGCCCACAACCCAGTGAGGGCAAAGAATAGGGCCGTCCACTCAGGTAACGCATATTTATGTGGTAGGTACTGTTGTAGGTGCTGGAGATCCAGAAGTGAAAACGCTCACAACATCCCTGCCTTCATAAAGCTTAAATTCTAAGCTGGGAGAATGAACAGTCGACAAGATTGATAAGTAGAGCAGATTGTTACACGGTGGTAAAGGAGAAATATAGAGCCAGGAGAGGGAATGGGGAGTGGGCGGGGGGGTGACTGTGGAGTGGGAAGCCATGTAAGACCCCTGGGAAGGGAGCTTTGAGCAAACACCTAGAGGAGGTGAGAGCAGCTTGCCCCCCATGAGTCTGAGAAGCCACAAGGAAGCCAGGATAGAGAATGAGAGGTAACTGGGGTCAAGTTAAGACCAGAAAGGAAAGAGGACAAATCAGGTTGGCCCTGGGCATTTGAAGAGCTGTGGTTTGTACTTAGAGCGAGATGGGGCAGGATTTACAGCAGAGCAGAGACCTACCCTGCCCCACTGGGGAACCCACCACCCTGGTGGCTGTGCCGGGGAGGCTGCAGGGCAGAAGGGAGGAGGCTTGGAGAGGGGCGGCAGTGGCTGGGTGAGAAGGTGCTGGATTCTGTTTCTCTGGAGGTTGACCAAGTCCTCATTTCCTGGAGATCCCATGGGAAGGGTTGAAAGACACAGGCCTTCCCAGTGAGGGAGGCCTCCGGGCTCAGCAACGTTAGACCTTAGAACAAGAAGTTTCCACTAAGGTCGAGGTTAGAACTGTAGTCACCAAGTGCCCAACAGGGGGTCCTCGCCCTGGGCCAGGGGAAGTGGAGACTAGCCTCCCTTCTAATGTACAGAGACAATGGCCATTAGAAGAGCCTGTCTCTATGGAAAGGGGTTGTTGAAAGCTTTGCTCAGCCCTGGACCAGCTCAGACTCCAGAGCAAGGGCTGTGCTGTCCGCAGTCACCCTGCTAAGGGCCCCGGGCCGTGCTTTCCCTCCTGCTCCTGACCTGAGCTGTTGGGGTCCAACCCCAACAGGTCCAGGGATTCCCAAAGGTGTGGACGGAGTCGGCGATGAGGGAATGACACAGAGACAGCCTTCAGTTGATCAGCAGCCTAGCCAGGATCTCTAGCCAAGTTCTGGTCAGGACCTCCAGCGAAGTTCTGGTCTAGAACTCCAGCGAAGTTCTGGTCAGGTTCTCCAGCCAGGTTCTAGTCAGGATCTCTTGCCAGGTTCTATCCAGGATCTCCAGCCATGTTCTGTCGCCAGGTTCTAGCCAGGTTCTGTGTCCATGTTCTCGCTAGGTTCTGTCTCTAGGTTCTGTGTCTAGGTTCTGTCTCTAGGTTCTGTATTCTGTTGTCTTGTTACATCTGTATTTATACCAGTTGATTTTAATCCTATCAATTTCTATTCCAAAGGTTAGGGCGTTTCTTATCTCCATTCCGGGGAGTAAAGATTATGTAGCTTAAGGGTGATTGTTCATAGTTAAAGTGATTAACTACCTGCCTGGCACTTAGTTAAGGGGTTTTATCTCCTCCCTAACTTCAGGGAAAAATCCCTACCTGGGGAAACAACCTTTCTCGGAGAGGTGACCTTGGTTAAAACACATAGTGCCAAGAAGGGGAGCAAACATATTAAGAACAGTATGCCATATACGCCAGGTCCCTTGAAACATATGCTGTGCAGATGTTTCTTCCCTGCAGCGACTGTGTCAAGCAGCAAGGATGGACCAGCTCCCAGCACTGAGCCTAGAATGCATGTCCATACTACCCAGCAATCAACTTTCTTGCAGGGGCACCAGGGATGGCAGAGCCACGGAGGGAAAATGTCTTTATCCTGAGAGCAGGAGAAGCCATGGAGGGGTTCCAGCAGGAGAGAGTGACGGGATCAGATCTGCCTTTATAAGAACCAATGTGCTTGGAACACATTGAAATAAGCACAGGAGACAAGTGAGCATGGAGGCAGGGAGACGTTCAGAAGCTTCTCAAAGAGCAGGCGGGGGGATGGCGGGGATGGGCATGGAGAGACAAATGGAGTGGGTATGTGGGGGTGAAATCTGCAGTCTGTGATGACAGGTGGATAAACAGAGGTGGAGGAGGGAGGCCCTCAGGCAGACTCCAGGTCTCTGCACTGCCTGACTGCTCTGCCCCCAGGTGGGAGCCTTGCACTGACTCGGGTTCAGGGAGACTGTCAGGAGCTCAGCATGGGATGTGTTGAGATTGAGACACCAGGGGAGGAGATGTGGGGGGTGGGGGTGTGCCTTGGGGATGCAGGTCTGCGGTCAGAGGAGACCAGCGGACTAGAGGTCTACATGGCAGAGTATCAGAGACCACGGGCATGTGGGCATGGCTGTGGGAGAGCCTGGGTGGAGCCCTGAGGAGCAGTAGCATCTAGTGACCACGGAGAAGTGAGCCTCCAGGTGAGCCGACCCAGAGGCTGAGCACAGCAGAAGCAGGTGGGAGTTTGTCAGCAAACATTTATTGGACAGATTGAGAACACTGCTGGAGAGACAAAGCAGACACAGCTCCCACTCTGGACCCCTTTCCATCTGATCGTTCATAGTCAGCAGTCTAGTACATTGGTAACCACATTACGTACATATTTGAAGGAAAGAACAGGGCGCTTTGAGATACACTGGTCTGATTAAATCAGAATTTCAGAGCTCTAGCCTAACCGTTGTTTTCAAGAGATTAAAGCATCAAAGATAACCCTCAGTTTCTGACCTCAGGAATGCTAAGCACGATGGGGGACTAGCATGGACCAGAGCCAGAGCTCAGGTGGAATTCTGGCTCCTCCACTTGGTAGCTGTGTGCCCTGGGGCAAGTTATTTAATCACTCTGTGCCATGGATTCCTCATCTGTTTAAAGGGGACAATGATAGTATCAACCCCATAGCACTGTTGGAAAGAGCA
>NW_005356751.1:1931136-1933916 GCF_000412655.1 Myotis brandtii | reverse complement strand
TATATATACACACACACACACATATATACACACTATTTATATTAGTGTTAGGTGTTGTTACCAAAAATGGGAAGAGAAACTTGGTTTTATACCTAAAGGAAGTCTAAGTGGAAATACCTGTATTCATTTGAAAATACTGACTTAGATTTGGAGAGAAGAACTAAAAGAGACTTAAATGTTGTCATTTTGCAACTAGCATCTTCTATGAAGTTTGACATTCTGTTGCCTCAAAACCAAACATTTACTTTCTCTCTCCATCTGTCTTACTGTCTCACTTAAGAGTTAATGCTGTAGTGTCTTCTCTAAAAATCAAATCCTCATAAAAACAGAAATAAACACCCTCCTCCTTACTCATCCCCGTCTTGGGACTGGGTATTGTGGACACCCTCCAGTCCCCTTCCCCCCACCCTCAGTCTGTGACAGATGGTCCTGCCAAAAATAAGCCATCCTCCCTCACCCCCTGCTGAGAAGATGCTGGAGTTGACCCCTGCAGCATCGCACAACCCCCAACTCTAACGCTAGTGAGATGGTTTGTTTTGAGTGGGTGCCACGGAGGAAGAAAAATAGCAGAGAGCCCCTTGTAGCACAGAACCTCGGCAAGCAGATCTGACCTTTCTTCCCTGGCAGAATGTGCTGACTCAAAGCTTGCCAGAGCCCAGGCGACAGTGATAGTATCACTGAGTTCAGCTGAGTGGGGTGGGGCAGAGTACCCCCCACGGGTCTTCTGATGGTGCCTGTGATTAGATAGCAGGGTACTTCTGACACCAGCAGTGCATGGCCAGCTCAAGGACAAGGAGATTTTATTTACAGACAAAGGGAAACTTTGTCACAGGCAATAGTCATAAGAGGGCAAAGAGAAAACATTTTGTATATTGACAAAATGTCTATGACACTTTCTTTTTCATTTTTATTGAATGTATTGGGGTGACATTGGTTAAATAAAATATATAGGTTTCAGGTGTACAATCTATAATACATCATCTGTAGATTGTACTGTGTGTTCACCACCCAAAGTCCTCTCCTTCCATCACCACTTATCCAGCCTTTACCCTCTTCAACCCCCTTTCCCTTTGGAAATCACTATACTGCTGTCTGTGTCTATGAGGGTTTAGGGGTGGGTTTGTTTTTTTTTTTTTGCTTGATTCCTTCACCTTTTTCACCCAGCTCCTTACTCACCTCCCCTCTAACAATTGTCAGTCTGTTTTCTGTATCTATGAGTCTGTTTCTATTTTGTTAGTTTATTTTTTCTTCCATTAGATTCCACATATAAGTGAAATTATATGGTACTTGTCTTTCTCTAACTGGCTTATTTCACTTAGCATGATACTCTACAGGTCCATCCATGCTGTCACAAAGGTAAGGTTTACTTCTTTACGGACGAGTAATATTCCATTGTGTAAATGTTTTATCCACTCACCTATTGATGGGCACTTGAGCTGCTCCCAAATCTTGTCTACTGTAAACAACACTACAATAAAATAGGAATCGGGCCTAAATTGTCAATTGGACATCCCCCAAGGGCACAGGTCGGGCTGAGGGACACCCCCCCTCAGGTGCACGGATTTTTTGCACTGGGCCTCTAGTTGACTATAAAGGCAGGGGTATATTTCTGGGCTCTCTATTCTGTTCCATTGACCTATATGTTTTTATGCCAGTACCATGCTGTTTTTATTACTATGGCTTTGTAGTATACTTTGATATCAGGTAATATGATTCCTCCAATGTTGTTCTTTCTTGAGATTCCTGAGGCTATTTGTGGTTCCATATAAATTTTTGAAATATTTGTTCTAGTTCTGTGGAATATGACGTTGGTATCTTGATAGGAATTGTGGTAGAATCTACATATTGCTTTGGGTAGTATGGACATTTCAATGATGTTAGTTCTTCCTATCCATGAACACAATATTTGCTTCCACTTATTTGCATCTTCTTCAATTTCTTTTTTCAATTTCTTATGATTTTCTGAGTACAGGACTTTTACATCCTTGGTTCAATTTATTCCTAGGTATTTTATTTCTTCTTGATACATTTGTAAATGACATTATTTCTTAGTTTCCATTTATGATAGTTCATTATCTTATCTAATAAAAGAGAAACATGCAAATTGCCCATACACTCACAAGCCATGCCCACCAGCCAATCAGAGTGACTATATGCAAATTAACCCAACCAAGATGGTGGCCAGCAGCCACGGAGCTGGAGCAAGCAGGAGGCTTGGTTTCAATTATAGAAGATAAATAAATCCCAGATACCTGCTTCCAGCCAGCCTCCACTGGGAGCTTGGGTGGCTGGGGGGCTTGGCCAGCATGCAAACAGCCATCAGCCCCTCAACCAGGATGGCCACACCCTCATGGGGTGAGGGTCCCCGCTGGGGGGCTTGGCCAGCCTGAAAACAGCCATCAGCCCCTCACCCAGACTGACCAGGCACTCCAGCAGGACCCCCCTCCCTGAAGGGGGTGTGGCCAGCCTGAAAACGGCCCTCAGCACCTCACCCAGGCTGGCCAGGCACTCCAGTGGGGACCCACACCCTGAAGGGGGTGTGTCCAGTCTGAAAACAGCCCTCAGTCCCTCACCCAGGCTGGTCAGGCACCCCAGCGGGACCCCCACCCTGATCCGGGACACCCTTCAGGGCAAACCAGCCGGCCCCCACCCATGCACCAGGCCTCTATCCTATATAATAAAAGGGTAATATGCAAATTGACCCTAACAGCAGAAGGACTGGGAATGACTGGTCACTATGACACACACTGACCACCAGGGGGCAGATGCTCAATGCAGGA
>NW_005356751.1:1924650-1930891 GCF_000412655.1 Myotis brandtii | reverse complement strand
TTTTGTGCACCAGGCCTCTAGTTGGTGTATAAAATGCAACTGATTTCTGGATATTTATTTAGTATCCTGCTACTTTACTGAATTCATTTATCAGTTCTAGTAGTCTTTTAATCAAATCTTTAGGATTCTTTATATAGTATCATATCATCTGCAAATAATGACAATTTTACTTCTTCCTTTCCAGTTTGAATGCCTTTTATTTCTTCTTTTTGTCTGATTGCTGTGGCTAGGACTTCCAGAACTATACCGAATAACAGTGGAAAAGGTGGACATCCCTGCTTTGTTGCTAATCTTAAGAAAAATGCTTTTAGTTTTTACCCATTGAATATGATGGTGGCTGTGGGTTTGTCATATATGGCCTTTATTCTGTTGAGGTATGATCTCTCTATTCCCACTTTGCTGAGCTTTTTTTTATTATCAGAAATGGGGGCTGGATTTTATCAAATTCTTTTTCTGCATCTTTTGATATGATCATGTGATTTTTATCTTAATTTTGTTTATGTGTATCATGTTTATTGATTTGTGGATTTTGTACCAACCTTGCATCCCTGGAGTAAATTCCACTTGAGCATGGTGTATTATCTTTTTAATGTATTGCTGGATCTGGTTTGCTAATATTTTGTTGATGATTTTAGCATTTATATTCATCAAAGATATTGGCCTATAATTTTCTTTGCTTCCAGTGTCTTTATCTATCTGGTTTTGAAATTATGATAATCTGGCTTTGTAAAATGAACTTAGGAGTCTTCCCTCCTTTTGAATTTTTTGGAATAATTTGAGAAGGATAGGTATTAGTTCTTCTTTGAATAGTTGGTAAAATTCACCTGTGAAGCCGTCTGGTCTGGGACTTTTATTTGTTGGAGTTTGTGTTTTTTTATTACTGCTCCCATTTCATTAGTTGAAATCTGTCTATTCAGATTTTCTGATTCTCCCCGATTCATTTTTGAAGATTGTATGTTTCTAGGAATTTATCTCATTTGTCCAGATTGTCCAATTTGTTGGAATATAGTTGTTTATAATATTTTCTTATAATCCTTTGTATTTCTTTGGTGTCAGTTGTTATTTCTCTTTCATTTTTTTATTTTATTTATTTGGGTCCTCCCTCTTTTTAAAAAATATGTTTTATTGATTTCAAAGAGAGGAAGAGAGAAGGATAGAGAGATAGAAACATCAATGATGAGAGATTCATCGATCAGCTGCCTCCTGCACTCCCCACACTGGGGATCAAGACTGCCACCTGGGGATATGCCCTGACCAGGAATCAAACCATGACCTCCTGGCTTATAGGTCAATGCTCAACCATTAAGCCACACTGGCTGGGCAGGAGTCCTTCCTCTTTTTTTCTTGATGAATCTGGCTAAAGGTTTGTTAATCTTGTTTATCTTTTCAAAGAGCCAGCTCTTTATGTCTTGACATTTTGTATTGTTTTTTAGTCCTGGTCCTATTTTTATTATTTTGTTCCTCCTACTCACTTTGAGCTTTGTTTGTTATTTTTTCTCTAGTTCATTTAAGTGTAAAGTTAGATTGTTTATTTGAAGTTTTCTTGTTTCTTGATGTAGGCCTTAATGCTATGATTTTCCCCCTTAGGACTGCTTTTGCTGTGTCCCATAGATTGTTGTGCTCTCATTTTCATTTGTTTAAAGGTATCTTTTGATTGCTTCCTTGATGTCATTGTTAACTCATTCATTGTTTAGTAACATGTTATTTACCTTCCAGGTCTTTGCATGTTTTTCAGTTTTTTTCTTGTGATTGATTTCTAGTTTTATACCATTATGGTCAGAGAAGACGCATAAACTATTGAAACTTGTTTTGTGTCATAACATCTGGATTGTCCTAGAAAATGTTCCTTGTACACTTGAAAAGAATGTGTATGCTGCTTTGGGGTGAATTGCTCTGAATATAGCAATTAAATCCTGTGATATAGTGTGTCGTTTAAGGCCACCCTTTTCTTATTGATTTTCTGTCTGGATGATCTACCCATTGATGTCCATGTGGTGTTTTAATCCCCTATTATAACTTTAGTACTATCAATCTCTCCCTTTATGTCCATCAGGATTTACTTTACATATTTAGGTGTGCCTATGTTGGATGCATAAATGTTTACAAGAGTGACATCATCTTGTTGGATTGATCCCTTCAGCATTATGTAATGTCCTTCTTTGTCTCTTGTCATGGTCTTTGTTTTGAAGTCTATATTGTCTGATATAAGTTTTACTACCACAGCTTTATTTCCATTTCCGTGAAATATCTTTTTCCATCTGTTTACTTTTATTCTGTGTGTATCCTCTTCTTTTCTAAGTTGGTTCTCTTATAGACAACATATACGTAAGTCTTGTTTTCTTTTCCATTCTGCTATTCTATGTCTTTTTATTTAAGCATTTAAGCCACTTAAATTTAAAAGAATTATTGATAGGTACATATATATTGCCATTTTGTTCTTTAAGAACTATGTTCTTCTGTTCTTCTTCTTCATTTCTCATAATACTGGTTTGGTGGTGATGAACTCTTTTAGTTTATTCTTATCTGAGAAGCTCTTTCTTTCTTCTCTAATTTTAACTGATAGCCTTGCTGTAAAAAGTAATCTTGGTTGTAAAAGTTTCTTGCTTTTCATCACTTTGAACATTTCATGCCAATACTTTCTGGCCTAAACTGTTTCTGTTGAGAAATCATCTGACACTCTTACGTAGCTGTCTTTCTCTTGCTTTTAAGATTCTCTCTTTGTCTTTAGCCATTGCCATTTTAATTATGATGTATCTTGGTCTGGGTCTCTTTGAGTTCATCTTGTTAGGGACTCTCTGTGCTTCCTGAACTTGTGTGACTTTTTCCTTCACCAGATTAGGGAAGTTTTCAGTCATTATTTCTCAAATAGGTTCTTGATCCCTGCTCGCTCTCTTCTCCTTCTGGTACCCATATGATGCACATGGGTTACAATTCATGTTACCCCAAAGGTCTCTTAAACTATCCTCATTTTTTTAAAATTCTTTTTTCTTTTTGCTGTTTTCATTGGGTGTTTTCTGCTACCTTGTCTTCCAAATTGCTGATTCAGTTATCTGCTTTATCTAATCTACTATTTATTCTTTCTAGTGTAGTCTTCATTTCAGATATTGTATTCTTCATTTCTGATTTGTTGTTTCTTTATTGTTTCTATGTCCTTTGAATGCTTTATAACTCTTTATTGAAGTTTTTACTAAGTTCCTTGAGCATCCTTATAACCATTTTTTAAACTCTATATCTAGTAAATTGTTTGCCTCCATTTCAGTTAGCTTTTTTTCTGGAGATTTCCCTGTTCTTCTCTTTGGGGTATATTTCTTTGTCTCCCTATTTTTGCTACTTCTTTATCTTTGTTTCTATGTATTAGGTGGATCTGCTATGACTCCTGGTCTTGGTAGGGCAACCTTATGTAGTTGGTGTCCTGTGGAGACCCAGTGGTGCAGTCTCCTTAATCACCTGAGCTGGGTGCTCCAGGAATGTCCTCTGTGACCCCACCCTTTCTTAACAAATGCTTAAAAATGATCATGCACGCCCTGGCCAGTGTTGTTGAGTGTTTAGAGCGTTGGCCTGTGCACATCATCACAGGTTGAATTCCTGGCCAAGGGCATATACCTGGATTGCAGGTTCAATCCCTGGCCCTGATTGGGGTGAGTGTGGGTGGCAACCAATCAATGTATCTCTTTCTCTTTTTCTTTCTCTCTCCCTCTCTCTCCTCTCCCTCCCACTCTCTCTAAAAAAACAATGGAAAAAATATCCTCGGGTGAGGATTAACAACAACAACAACAACAAAAGATTATGCACATCCAGATAAGTATCAAAATACACCTTTAAGCAAAGGTCTTTAATATCTTTAGTTTTAAACACTGCCCCTGTAGGGGCTGCCTTACAACAGCTGCATTACAGCATGAATATTTTCCTGTTTCACACATGACCTTTTTGACAAAGAAAATAAAAGGCATATGAGGAAAGAATAAAAGAAAAGAAGGGAAAATAGGATGATGATGATGCAGAAAGGCTTTTTGTGACTAGAATAAATGCCTGAAAAAGAAAACTCTGAGGTAACGAGAAGATACCATTTCCCTGAGCTTTGCTAAATCTGGGCATGTGAAACCTTTAGACGGTATCAGTTATACTTGGTGCATTGTGCTGACTGGACTCTATGGCAACGGACTCATCTTTTGTGTCCTGCAGATAATGTGCCAAATTGCCTATTTAAAACACTGACAAAAGAAAGTCTCCTCATGCAGAGGTCCCCGATTAAAGGCTCCTTTAAGTGAGCAAACCACTTTCCAGCAAGATGTCCTGATGACCTGGGCAGGGATGACCCAGACGGACGGATTTCCAATGCTGTTGTGAGAGATGCATCATGAGCCATGAACCACCCAAGAGGCATGATTTGCTTCATACTGAATCCATGGCAGAGCAAATTCCGACAATGGGGTGGGGTGAGGTGGGGGGCTTCTGCTCTTCTTCACTCCTCTCTATTGTGTAACAGCTCCCCCTTCAGTGCATGGCACCTGCCTGGGATCACTGCTGGCAGGGAACCTGAGGCCTCTGACTCCCAGCTACAGCTGAATTTCCTAGTTTTTTACTGAGGTGTTTGTTTGTTTGTTTGTTTTTACGGTTGGCTGAAATGTAGCAAATGTTTCTTTGTTCACTACATTTACTAATAGTGATCAACATCTTAAGGTTCTTTCACACACTGTCTTCTTTGGCATGGTTTGTAGGGTTCCTTGAGTATCGAAGAGCAGAAACCATTTTGAATATGTATTACTCCTCCGGCATGAAGGAAAGGTGTTAAGAGATTCAGATTTATGCTTTAGAGAATAACTGCCTTCCATGGCTGTGCAGAGATTTGGGTATGATATGTGATGTGATGCGATGTGAATGCAGTTATCTCCCCATTGCTGAAAAGATGTGAAGAGAGGCTTTTGCGATTTTGGAGGTTAATCTAATTGACCTTTTAGGTACCTTCCAATCTGGAATTCTATGATTCCCTTGGGACAGTTATGTTGAATCCTGTGGTGCTAGCAGGCAGTGAGGGTGGGGTCAATCCAGATTTGATTTTTCATCTAGAGAGAGGATAATTGTAATGCCAGAGGATAACCATTAGAGAGTGGGGATTGTCCCAGTTTGTGGGGCATAGGAGAGGGGTGAAAGGGCAGTCACTTGGCCAGAGCCTATAAAAAGGGGAATAGAGACTGACAGGGTAGTTAGAAAAGATCCTAAGCCCTCTTGGTTATTGACTTTGAGAGGAATCAAAGTTTTTCCTGTTGTAAGACATGCCTCCAGGTCTCTCCTGTTGCCTGAAATCTCTACCACTCTGAATAATATCTCTATTGAGCAATACATCTAGGAGGCTGTCATCAAAATGAACAGGGGGCTCCCTGCAATAGTAGATCATGTAAATTGATCCATACCTGGCAATACCTTTGCACAATATTAGGCAATCCCTTCCCCTCTCAGGAACCCAGAGTCCCTGGGTGCTCATGAGGTCGAGTAGCTCTTTTATAGATTTCATGAAAATTTCTACATACTAGTAAACAATCATGTCCTCTGAATTTAATTTTTTTTTAATTCTTCCTTTCCAATCTGCTTGCCTTTTATTTCTTTTTTGCTTGCTTTTTTTTTTTCACTAGCTAGAACCTCCAGCAGAGTGTGAAATAAAAGTGATGAGCATAGATACCTTGTTTTATTCCTGATCTTAGGGGAAAGCATTTAGTCTTCCACCATTAAGGATGATGGCAGCTGTAGGTGTTTCATAGATGCCCTTTTCCATATTGAGAAAGTTTCCTCTATTCCTATTTTGATGAGAATTTTTATTAAGAACTAGAGGCCCGGTGCACAAAAATTTGTGCACTCGGGGGCAGGGGAGGGGGGTCCCCCAGCCCGGCCTGTGCCCTCTTGCAGTCTGGGACCCCTCGGGAGATAACGACCTGCTGGCTTAGGCCTGCTCCCGGGTGGCAGAGGGCAGGCCCAATCCCTAGGTGCAGCCCCTGGTCAGGCTCAGAGCAGGGCCGATTGGGGAGTTGGGGCGCCGCCCCGTCATGCACAGAGCAGGGCGGATCGGGAGGTTGCAATGCCACCCTCAGTCACGCTCAGGGTAGGGCCGATTGGGGGGTTGGGGCACCGCCCCCTGTCACACTCAAGGCAGGGTCGATGGGGAGGTTGCGGCGCCACCCCTTGTCACGCACAGAGCAGGGCTGATCAGGGGGTTGGGGCGCCTTCCCCTGTCACGAACAGAGCAGGG